>NC_091164.1:44437710-44553225 GCF_040958095.1 Procambarus clarkii | reverse complement strand
AGACTCGAACCCTAGCCAGCACAGAAGCCTTCCAGCAACTGGCATAACAGGTACGCCTTAACCCGCTCCACCACCCGCTCAGACCCTTAAAAGAGATGGTAATTTCGGAGTATTTAAATACACCAAAGATCACCACCTCCCAAGAGCACTAGAGCAAGTGAGGGGTCATTTAGACGTTAATTTCATCAAGTCCCTGTTAATATGGGAAGACACAGTGTCTATGCTTAAGGCACAACTGTCCTAAACACGAGAGTTAAGTATACAACTTTAGAACACTTTCCCACCAAGAGACTCGAACCCTAGCCAGCACAGAAGCCTTCAAGCAACTGGCATAACAGGTACGCCTTAACCCGCTCCAACACCCGCTCAGACCCTTAAAAGAGATGGTAATTTCGGAGTATTTAAATACACCAAAGATCACCACCTCCCAAGAGCACTAGAGCAAGTGAGGGGTCATTTAGACGTTAATTTCATCAAGTCCCTGTTAATATGGGAAGACACAGTGTCTATGCTTAAGGCACAACTCTCCTAAACACGAGAGTTAAGTATACAACTTTAGAACACTTTCCCACCAGGAGACTCGAACCCTAGCCAGCACAGAAGCCTTCCAGCAACTGGCATAACAGGTACGCCTTAACCCACTCCACCACCCGCTCAGACCCTTAAAAGAGATGGTAATTTTGGAATATTTAAATACACCAAAGATCACCACCTCCCAAGAGCACTAGAGCAAGTGAGGGGTCATTTAGACATTAATTTCATCAAGTCCCTGTTAAAATGGGAAGACACAGTGTCTATGCTTAAGGCACAACTCTCCTAAACATGAGAGTTAAGTATACAACTTTAGAACACTTTCCCACCAGGAGACTCGAACCCTAGCCAGCACAGAAGCCTTCCAGCAACTGGCATAACAGGTACGCCTTAACCCGCTCCACCACCTGCTCAGACCCATAAAAGAGATGGTAATTTCGGAGTATTTAAATACACCAAAGATCACCACCTCCCAAGAGCACTAGAGCAAGTAAGGGGTCATTTAGACGTTAATTTCATCAAGTCCCTGTTAATATGGGAAGACACAGTGTCTATGCTTAAGGCACAACTCTCCTAAACACGAGAGTTAAGTATACAACTTTAGAACACTTTCCCACCAGGAGACTCGAACCCTAGCCAGCACAGAAGCCTTCCAGCAACTGGCATAACAGGTACGCCTTAACCCGCTCCACCACCCGCTCAGACCCTTAAAAGAGATGGTAATTTCGGAGTATTTAAATACACCAAAGTTCACCACCTCCCAAGAGCACTAGAGCAAGTGAGGGGTCATTTAGACGTTAATTTCATCAAGTCCCTGTTAATATGGGAAGACACAGTGTCTATGCTTAAGGCACAACTCTCCTAAACACGAGAGTTAAGTATACAACTTTAGAACACTTTCCCACCAGGAGACTCGAACCCTAGCCAGCACAGAAGCCTTCCAGCAACTGGCATAACAGGTACGCCTTAACCCGCTCCACCACCCGCTCAGACCCTTAAAAGAGATGGTAATTTCGGAGTATTTAAATACATCAAAGATCACCACCTCCCAAGAGCACTAGAGCAAGTGAGGGGTCATTTAGACGTTAATTTCATCAAGTCCCTGTTAATATGGGAAGACGCAGTGTCTATGCTTAAGGCACAACTCTCCTAAACACGAGAGTTAAGTATACAACTTTAGAACACTTTCCCACCAGGAGACTCGAACCCTAGCCAGCACAGAAGCCTTCAAGCAACTGGCATAACAGGTACGCCTTAACCCGCTCCACCACCCGCTCAGACCCTTAAAAGAGATGGTAATTTCGGAGTATTTAAATACACCAAAGATCACCACCTCCCAAGAGCACTAGAGCAAGTGAGGGGTCATTTAGACGTTAATTTCATCAAGTCCCTGTTAATATGGGAAGACACAGTATCTATGCTTAAGGCACAACTCTCCTAAACACGAGAGTTAAGTATACAACTTTAGAACACTTTCCCACCAGGAGACTCGAACCCTAGCCAGCACAGAAGCCTTCCAGCAACTGGCATAACAGGTACGCCTTAACCCACTCCACCACCCGCTCAGACCCTTAAAAGAGATGGTAATTTCGGAGTATTTAAATACACCAAAGATCACCACCTCCCAAGAGCACTAGAGCAAGTGAGGGGTCATTTAGACATTAATTTCATCAAGTCCCTGTTAAAATGGGAAGACACAGTGTCTATGCTTAAGGCACAACTCTCCTAAACACGAGAGTTAAGTATACAACTTTAGAACACTTTCCCACCAGGAGACTCGAACCCTAGCCAGCACAGAAGCCTTCCAGCAACTGGCATAACAGGTACGCCTTAACCCGCTCAGACCCTTAAAAGAGATGGTAATTTCGGAGTATTTAAATACACCAAAGATCACCACCTCCCAAGAGCACTAGAGCAAGTGAGGGGTCATTTAGACGTTAATTTCATCAAGTCCCTGTTAATATGGGAAGACACAGTGTCTATGCTTAAGGCACAACTCTCCTAAACACGAGAGTTAAGTATACAACTTTAGAACACTTTCCCACCAGGAGACTCGAACCCTAGCCAGCACAGAAGCCTTCCAGCAACTGGCATAACAGGTACGCCTTAACCCGCTCCACCACCCGCTCAGACCCTTAAAAGAGATGGTAATTTCGGAGTATTTAAATATACCAAAGATCACCACCTCCCAAGAGCACTAGAGCAAGTGAGGGGTCATTTAGACGTAATTTCATCAAGTCCCTGTTAATATGGGAAGACACAGTGTCTATGCTTAAGGCACAACTCTCCTAAACACGAGAGTTAAGTATACAACTTTAAAACACTTTCCCACCAGGAGACTCGAACCCTAGCCAGCACAGAAGCCTTCCAGCAACTGGCATAACAGGTACGCCTTAACCCGCTCCACCACCCGCTCAGACCCTTAAAAGAGATGGTAATTTCGGAGTATTTAAATACACCAAAGATCACCACCTCCCAAGAGCACTAGAGCAAATGAGGGGTCATTTAGTCGTTAATTTCATCAAGTCCCTGTTAATATGGGAAGACACAGTGTCTATGCTTAAAGCACAACTCTCCTAAACACGAGAGTTAAGTATACAACTTTAGAACACTTTCCCACCAGGAGACTCGAACCCTAGCCAGCACAGAAGCCTTCCAGCAACTGGCATAACAGGTACGCCTTAACCCGCTCCACCACCCGCTCAGACCCTTAAAAGAGATGGTAATTTCGGAGTATTTAAATACACCAAAGATCACCACCTCCCAAGAGCACTAGAGCAAGTGAGGTGTCATTTAGACGTTAATTTCATCAAGTCCCTGTTAATATGGGAAGACACAGTATCTATGCTTAAGGCACAACTCTCCTAAAGACGAGAGTTAAGTATACAACTTTAGAACACTTTCCCACCAGGAGACTCGAACCCTAGCCAGCACAGAAGCCTTCCAGCAACTGGCATAACAGGTACGCCTTAACCCGCTCCACCACCCGCTCAGACCCTTAAAAGAGATGGTAATTTCGGAGTATTTAAATACACCAAAGATCACCACCTCCCAAGAGCACTAGAGCAAGTGAGGGGTCATTTAGACGTTAATTTCATCAAGTCCCTGTTAATATGGGAAGTCACAGTGTCTATGCTTAAGGCACAACTGTCCTAAACACGAGAGTTAAGTATACAACTTTAGAACACTTTCCCACCAAGAGACTCGAACCCTAGCCAGCACAGAAGCCTTCAAGCAACTGGCATAACAGGTACGCCTTAACCCGCTCCACCACCCGCTCAGACCCTTAAAAGAGATGGTAATTTCGGAGTATTTAAATACACCAAAGATCACCACCTCCCAAGAGCACTAGAGCAAGTGAGGGGTCATTTAGACGTTAATTTCATCAAGTCCCTGTTAATATGGGAAGACACAGTGTCTATGCTTAAGGCACAACTCTCCTAAACACGAGAGTTAAGTATACAACTTTAGAAAACTTTCCCACCAGGAGACTTGAACCCCTAGCCAGCACAGAAGCCTTCCAGCAACTGGCATAACAGGTACGCCTTAACCCGCTACACCACCCGCTCAGACCCTTAAAAGAGATGGTAATTTCGGAGTATTTAAATACACCAAAGATCACCACCTCCCAAGAGCACTAGAGCAAGTGAGGGGTCATTTAGACGTTAATTTTATCAAGTCCCTGTTAATATGGGAAGACACAGTGTCTATGCTTAAGGCACAACTCTCCTAAACACGAGAGTTAAGTATACAACTTTAGAACACTTTCCCACCAGGAGACTCGAACCCAAGCCAGCACAGAAGCCTTCCAGCAACTGGCATAACAGGTACGCCTTAACCCACTCCACCACCCGCTCAGACCCTTAAAAGAGATGGTAATTTCGGAGTATTTAAATACACCAAAGATCACCACCTCCCAAGAGCACTAGAGCAAGTGAGGGGTCATTTAGACATTAATTTCATCAAGTCCCTGTTAAAATGGGAAGACACAGTGTCTATGCTTAAGGCACAACTCTCCTAAACATGAGAGTTAAGTATACAACTTTAGAACACTTTCCCACCAGGAGACTCGAACCCTAGCCAGCACAGAAGCCTTCCAGCAACTGGCATACAGGTACGCCTTAACCCGCTCCACCACCTGCTCAGACCCTTAAAAGAGATGGTAATTTCGGAGTATTTAAATACACCAAAGATCACCACCTCCCAAGAGCACTAGAGCAAGTAAGGGGTCATTTAGACGTTAATTTCATCAAGTCCCTGTTAATATGGGAAGACACAGTGTCTATGCTTAAGGCACAACTCTCCTAAACACGAGAGTTAAGTATACAACTTTAGAACACTTTCCCACCAGGAGACTCGAACCCTAGCCAGCACAGAAGCCTTCCAGCAACTGGCATAACAGGTACGCCTTAACCCGCTCAGACCCTTAAAAGAGATGGTAATTTCGGAGTATTTAAATACACCAAAGATCACCACCTCCCAAGAGCACTAGAGCAAGTGAGGGGTCATTTAGACGTTAATTTCATCAAGTCCTTGTTAATATGGGAAGACACAGTGTCTATGCTTAAGGCACAACTCTCCTAAACACGAGAGTTAAGTATACAACTTTAGAACACTTTCCCACCAGGAGACTCGAACCCTAGCCAGCACAGAAGCCTTCCAGCAACTGGCATAACAGGTACGCCTTAACCCGCTCCACCACCCGCTCAGACCCTTAAAAGAGATGGTAATTTCGGAGTATTTAAATACACCAAAGATCACCACCTCCCAAGAGCACTAGAGCAAGTGAGGGGTCATTTAGACGTTAATTTCATCAAGTCCCTGTTAATATGGGAAGACACAGTGTCTATGCTTAAGGCACAACTCTCCTAAACACGAGAGTTAAGTATACAACTTTAGAACACTTTCCCACCAGGAGACTCGAACCCTAGCCAGCACAGAAGCCTTCCAGCAACTGGCATAACAGGTACGCCTTAACCCGCTCCACCACCCGCTCAGACCCTTAAAAGAGATGGTAATTTCGGAGTATTTAAATACACCAAAGATCACCACCTCCCAAGAGCACTAGAGCAAGTGAGGGGTCATTTAGACGTTAATTTCATCAAGTCCCTGTTAATATGGGAAGACACAGTGTCTATGCTTAAGGCACAACTCTCCTAAACACGAGAGTTAAGTATACAACTTTAGAACACTTTCCCACCAGGAGACTCGAACCCTAGCCAGCACAGAAGCCTTCCAGCAACTGGCATAACAGGTACGCCTTAACCCGCTCCACCACCCGCTCAGACCCTTAAAAGAGATGGTAATTTCGGAGTATTTAAATACACCAAAGATCACCACCTCCCAAGAGCACTAGAGCAAGTGAGGGGTCATTTAGACGTTAATTTCATCAAGTCCCTGTTAATATGGGAAGACACAGTGTCTATGCTTAAGGCACAACTCTCCTAAACACGAGAGTTAAGAATACAACTTTAGAACACTTTCCCACCAGGAGACTCGAACCCTAGCCAGCACAGAAGCCTTCCAGCAACTGGCATAACAGGTACGCCTTAACCCGCTCCACCACCCGCTCAGACCCTTAAAAGAGATGGTAATTTCGGAGTATTTAAATACACCAAAGATCACCACCTCCCAAGAGCACTAGAGCAAGTGAGGGGTCATTTAGACGTTAATTTCATCAAGTCCCTGTTAATATGGGAAGACACAGTGTCTATGCTTAAGGCACAACTCTCCTAAACACGAGAGTTAAGTATACAACTTTAGAACACTTTCCCACCAGGAGACTCGAACCCTAGCCAGCACAGAAGCCTTCCAGCAACTGGCATAACAGGTACGCCTTAACCCGCTCCACCACCCGCTCAGACCCTTAGAAGAGATGGTAATTTCGGAGTATTTAAATACACCAAAGATCACCACCTCCCAAGAGCACTAGAGCAAGTGAGGGGTCATTTAGACGTTAATTTCATCAAGTCCCTGTTAATATGGGAAGACACAGTGTCTATGCTTAAGGCACAACTCTCCTAAACACGAGAGTTAAGTATACAACTTTAGAACACTTTCCCACCAGGAGACTCGAACCCTAGCCAGCACAGAAGCCTTCCAGCAACTGGCATAACAGGTACGCCTTAACCCGCTCCACCACCCGCTCAGACCCTTAAAAGATATGGTAATTTCGGAGTATTTAAATACACCAAAGATCACCACCTCCCAAGAGCACTAGAGCAAGTGAGGGGTCATTTAGACGTTAATTTCATCAAGTCCCTGTTAATATGGGAAGACACAGTGTCTATGCTTAAGGCACAACTCTCCTAAACACGCGAGTTAAGTATACAACTTTAGAACACTTTCCCACCAGGAGACTCGAACCCTAGCCAGCACAGAAGCCTTCAAGCAACTGGCATAACAGGTACGCCTTAACCTGCTCCACCACCCGCTCAGACCCTTAAAAGAGATGGTAATTTCGGAGTATTTAAATACACCAAAGATCACCACCTCCCAAGAGCACTAGAGCAAGTGAGGGGTCATTTAGACGTTAATTTCATCAAGTCCCTGTTAATATGGGAAGACACAGTGTCTATGCTTAAGGCACAACTCTCCTAAACACGAGAGTTAAGTATACAACTTTAGAACACTTTCCCACCAGGAGACTCGAACCCTAGCCAGCACAGAAGCCTTCCAGCAACTGGCATAACAGGTACGCCTTAACCCGCTCCACCACCCGCTCAGACCCTTAAAAGAGATGGTAATTTCGGAGTATTTAAATACACCAAAGATCACCACCTCCCAAGAGCACTAGAGCAAGTGAGGGGTCATTTAGACGTTAATTTCATCAAGTCCCTGTTAATATGGGAAGACACAGTGTCTATGCTTAAGGCACAACTCTCCTAAACACGAGAGTTAAGTATACAACTTTAGAACACTTTCCCACCAGGAGACTTGAACCCCTAGCCAGCACAGAAGCCTTCCAGCAACTGGCATAACAGGTACGCCTTAACCCGCTCAGACCCTTAAAAGAGATGGTAATGTCGGAGTATTTAAATACACCAAAGATCACCACCTCCCAAGAGCACTAGAGCAAGTAAGGGGTCATTTAGACGTTAATTTCATCAAGTCCCTGTTAATATGGGAAGACACAGTGTCTATGCTTAAGGCACAACTCTCCTAAACACGAGAGTTAAGTATACAACTTTAGAACACTTTCCCACCAGGAGACTCGAACCCTAGCCAGCACAGAAGCCTTCTAGCAACTGGCATAACAGGTACGCCTTTACCAGCTCCACCACCCACTCAGACCCTTAAAAGAGATGGTAATTTCGGAGTATTTAAATACACCAAAGATCACCACCTCCCAAGAGCACTAGAGCAAGTAAGGGGTCATTTAGACGTTAATTTCATCAAGTCCCTGTTAATATGGGAAGACACAGTGTCTATGCTTAAGGCACAACTCTCCTAAACACGAGAGTTAAGTATACAACTTTAGAACACTTTCCCACCAGGAGACTTGAACCCCTAGCCAGCACAGAAGCCTTCCAGCAACTGGCATAACAGGTACGCCTTAACCCGCTCCACCACCCGCTCAGACCCTTAAAAGAGATGGTAATTTCGGAGTATTTAAATACACCAAAGATCACCACCTCCCAAGAGCACTAGAGCAAGTGAGGGGTCATTTAGACGTTAATTTCATCAAGTCCCTGTTAATATGGGAAGACACAGTGTCTATGCTTAAGGCACAACTCTCCTAAACACGAGAGTTAAGTATACAACTTTAGAACACTTTCCCACCAGGAGACTCGAACCCTAGCCAGCACAGAAGCCTTCCAGCAACTGGCATACCAGGTACGCCTTAACCCGCTCTACCACCCGCTCAGACCCTTAAAAGAGATGGTAATTTCGGAGTATTTAAATACACCAAAGATCACCACCTCCCAAGAGCTCTAGAGCAAGTGAGGGGTCATTTAGACGTTAATTTCATCAAGTCCCTGTTAATATGGGAAGACACAGTGTCTATGCTTAAGGCACAACTCTCCTAAACACGAGAGTTAAGTATACATCTTTAGAACACTTTCCCACCAGGAGACTCGAACCCTAGCCAGCACAGAAGCCTTCCAGCAACTGGCATAACAGGTACGCCTTAACCCGCTCCACCACCCGCTCAGACCCTTAAAAGAGATGGTAATTTCGGAGTATTTAAATACACCAAAGATCACCACCTCCCAAGAGCACTAGAGCAAGTGAGGGGGTCATTTAGACGTTAATTTCATCAAGTCCCTGTTAATATGGGAAGACACAGTGTCTATGCTTAAGGCACAACTCTCCTAAACACGAGAGTTAAGTATACAACTTTAGAACACTTTCCCACCAGGAGACTCGAACCCTAGCCAGCACAGAAGCCTTCCAGCAACTGGCATAACAGGTACGCCTTAACCCGCTCCACCACCCGCTCAGACCCTTAAAAGAGATGGTAATTTCGGAGTATTTAAATACACCAAAGATCACCACCTCCCAAGAGCACTAGAGCAAGTGAGGGGTCATTTAGACGTTAATTTCATCAAGTCCCTGTTAATATGGGAAGACACAGTGTCTATGCTTAAGGCACAACTCTCCTAAACACGAGAGTTAAGTATACAACTTTAGAACACTTTCCCACCAGGAGACTCGAACCCTAGCCAGCACAGAAGCCTTCCAGCAACTGGCATAACAGGTACGCCTTAACCCGCTCCACCACCCGCTCAGACCCTTAAAAGAGATGGTAATTTCGGAGTATTTAAATACACCAAAGATCACCACCTCCCAAGAGCACTAGAGCAAGTGAGGGGTCATTTAGACGTTAATTTCATCAAGTCCCTGTTAATATGGGAAGACACAGTGTCTATGCTTAAGGCACAACTCTCCTAAACACGAGAGTTAAGTATACAACTTTAGAACACTTTCCTACCAGGAGACTCGAACCCTAGCCAGCACAGAAGCCTTCCAGCAACTGGCATAACAGGTACGCCTTAACCCGCTCCACCACCCGCTCAGACCCTTAAAAGAGATGGTAATTTCGGAGTATTTAAATACACCAAAGATTACCACCTCCCAAGAGCACTAGAGCAAGTGAGGGGTCATTTAGACGTTAATTTCATCAAGTCCCTGTTAATATGGGAAGACACAGTGTCTATGCTTAAGGCACAACTCTCCTAAACACGAGAGTTAAGTATACAACTTTAGAACACTTTCCCACCAGAAGACTCGAACCCTAGCCAGCACAGAAGCCTTCTAGCAACTGGCATAACAGGTACGCCTTAACCCGCTCCACCACCCGCTCAGACCCTTAAAAGAGATGGTAATTTCGGAGTATTTAAATACACCAAAGATCACCACCTCCCAAGAGCACTAGACCAAGTAAGGGGTCATTTAGACGTTAATTTCATCAAGTCCCTGTTAATATGGGAAGACACAGTGTCTATGCTTAAGGCACAACTCTCCTAAACACAAGAGTTAAGTATACAACTTTAGAACACTTTCCCACCAGGAGACTTGAACCCCTAGCCAGCACAGAAGCCTTCCAGCAACTGGCATAACAGGTACGCCTTAACCCGCTCCACCACCCGCTCAGACCCTTAAAAGAGATGGTAATTTCAGAGTATTTAAATACACCAAAGATCACCACCTCCCAAGAGCACTAGAGCAAGTGAGGGGTCATTTAGACGTTAATTTCATCAAGTCCCTGTTAATATGGGAAGACACAGTGTCTATGGTTAAGGCACAACTCTCCTAAACACGAGAGTTAAGTATACAACTTTAGAACACTTTCCCACCAGGAGACTCGAACCCTAGCCAGCACAGAAGCCTTCCAGCAACTGGCATAACAGGTACGCCTTAACCCGCTCCACCACCCGCTCAGACCCTTAAAAGAGATGGTAATTTCGGAGTATTTAAATACACCAAAGATCACCACCTCCCAAGAGCACTAGAGCAAGTGAGGGGTCATTTAGACGTTAATTTCATCAAGTCCCTGTTAATATGGGAAGACACAGTGTCTATGCTTAAGGCACAACTCTCCTAAACACGAGAGTTAAGTATACAACTTTAGAACACTTTCCCACCAGGAGACTCGAACCCTAGCCAGCACAGAAGCCTTCCAGCAACTGGCATAACAGGTACGCCTTAACCCGCTCCACCACCCGCTCAGACCCTTAAAAGAGATGGTAATTTCGGAGTATTTAAATACACCAAAGATCACCACCTCCCAAGAGCACTAGAGCAAGTGAGGGGTCATTTAGACGTTAATTTCATCAAGTCCCTGTTAATATGGGAAGACACAGTGTCTATGCTTAAGGCACAACTCTCCTAAACACGAGAGTTAAGTATACAACTTTAGAACACTTTCCTACCAGGAGACTCGAACCCTAGCCAGCACAGAAGCCTTCCAGCAACTGGCATAACAGGTACGCCTAAACCCGCTCCACCACCCGCTCAGACCCTTAAAAGAGATGGTAATTTCGGAGTATTTAAATTCACCAAAGATCACCACCTCCCAAGAGCACTAGAGCAAGTGAGGGGTCATTTAGACGTTAATTTCATCAAGTCCCTGTTAATATGGGAAGACACAGTGTCTATGCTTAAGGCACAACTCTCCTAAACACGAGAGTTAAGTATACAACTTTAGAACACTTTCCCACCAGGAGACTCGAACCCTAGCCAGCACAGAAGCCTTCCAGCAACTGGCATAACAGGTACGCCTTAACCCGCTCCACCACCCGCTCAGACCCTTAAAAGAGATGGTAATTTCAGAGTATTTAAATACACCAAAGATCACCACCTCCCAAGAGCACTAGAGCAAGTAAGGGGTCATTTAGACGTTAATTTCATCAAGTCCCTGTTAATATGGGAAGACACAGTGTCTATGCTTAAGGCACAACTCTCCTAAACACGAGAGTTAAGTATACAACTTTAGAACACTTTCCCACCAGGAGACTCGAACCCTAGCCAGCACAGAAGCCTTCCAGCAACTGGCATAACAGGTACGCCTTAACCCGCTCCACCACCCGCTCAGACCCTTAAAAGAGATGGTAATTTCGGAGTATTTAAATACACCAAAGATCACCACCTCCCAAGAGCACTAGAGCAAATGAGGGGTCATTTACACGTTAATTTCATCAAGTCCCTGTTAATATGGGAAGACACAGGGTCTATGCTTAAGGCACAACTCTCCTAAACACGAGAGTTAAGTATACAACTTTAGAACACTTTCCCACCAGGAGACTCGAACCCTAGCTAGCACAGAAGCCTTCCAGCAACTGGCATAACAGGTACGCCTTAACCCGCTCCACCACCCGCTCAGACCCTTAAAAGAGATGGTAATTTCGGAGTATTTAAATACACCAAAGATCACCACCTCCCAAGAGCACTAGAGCAAGTGAGGGGTCATTTAGACGTTAATTTCATCAAGTCCCTGTTAATATGGGAAGACACAGTGTCTATGCTTAAGGCACAACTCTCCTAAACACGAGAGTTAAGTATACAACTTTAGAACACTTTCCCACCAGGAGACTCGAACCCTAGCCAGCACAGAAGCCTTCCAGCAACTGGCATAACAGGTACGCCTTAACCCGCTCCACCACCCGCTCAGACCCTTAAAAGAGATGGTAATTTCGGAGTATTTAAATATACCAAAGATCACCACCTCCCAAGAGCACTAGAGCAAGTGAGGGGTCATTTAGACGTAATTTCATCAAGTCCCTGTTAATATGGGAAGACACAGTGTCTATGCTTAAGGCACAACTCTCCTAAACACGAGAGTTAAGTATACAACTTTAAAACACTTTCCCACCAGGAGACTCGAACCCTAGCCAGCACAGAAGCCTTCCAGCAACTGGCATAACAGGTACGCCTTAACCCGCTCCACCACCCGCTCAGACCCTTAAAAGAGATGGTAATTTCGGAGTATTTAAATATACCAAAGATCACCACCTCCCAAGAGCACTAGAGCAAGTGAGGGGTCATTTAGACGTAATTTCATCAAGTCCCTGTTAATATGGGAAGACACAGTGTCTATGCTTAAGGCACAACTCTCCTAAACACGAGAGTTAAGTATATAACTTTAGAACACTTTCCCACCAGGAGACTCGAACCCTAGCCAGCACAGAAGCCTTCCAGCAACTGGCATAACAGGTACGCCTTAACCCGCTCCACCACCCGCTCAGACCCTTAAAAGAGATGGTAATTTCGGAGTATTTAAATACACCAAAGATCACCACCTCCCAAGAGCACTAGAGCAAGTGAGGGGTCATTTAGACGTTAATTTCATCAAGTCCCTGTTAATATGGGAAGACACAGTGTCTATGCTTAAGGCACAACTCTCCTAAACACGAGAGTTAAGTATACAACTTTAGAGCACTTTCCCACCAGGAGACTCGAACCCTAGCCAGCACAGAAGCCTTCCAGCAACTGGCATAACAGGTACGCCTTAACCCGCTCCACCACCCGCTCAGACCCTTAAAAGAGATGGTAATTTCGGAGTATTTAAATACACCAAAGATCACCACCTCCCAAGAGCACTAGAGCAAGTGAGGGGTCATTTAGACGTTAATTTCATCAAGTCCCTGTTAATATGGGAAGACACAGTGTCTATGCTTAAGGCACAACTCTCCTAAACACGAGAGTTAAGTATACAACTTTAGAACACTTTCCCACCAGGAGACTCGAACCCTAGCCAGCACAGAAGCCTTCCAGCAACTGGCATAACAGGTACGCCTTAACCCGCTCCACCACCCGCTCAGACCCTTAAAAGAGATGGTAATTTCGGAGTATTTAATACACCAAAGATCACCACCTCCCAAGAGCACTAGATCAAGTGAGGGGTCATTTAGACGTTAATTTCATCAAGTCCCTGTTAATATGGGAAGACACAGTGTCTATGCTTAAGGCACAACTCTCCTAAACACGAGAGTTAAGTATACAACTTTAGAACACTTTCCCACCAGGAGACTCGAACCCTAGCCAGCACAGAAGCCTTCCAGCAACTGGCATAACAGGTACGCCTTAACCCGCTCCACCACCCGCTCAGACCCTTAAAAGATATGGTAATTTCAAAGTATTTAAATACACCAAAGATCACCACCTCCCAAGAGCACTAGAGCAAGTGAGGGGTCATTTAGACGTTAATTTCATCAAGTCCCTGTTAATATGGGAAGACACAGTGTCTATGCTTAAGGCACAACTCTCCTAAACACGAGAGTTAAGTATACAACTTTAGAACACTTTCCCACCAGGAGACTCGAACCCTAGCCAGCACAGAAGCCTTCAAGCAACTGGCATAACAGGTACGCCTTAACCCGCTCCACCACCCGCTCAGACCCTTAAAAGAGATGGTAATTTCGGAGTATTTAAATACACCAAAGATCACCACCTCCCAAGAGCACTAGAGCAAGTGAGGGGTCATTTAGACGTTAATTTCATCAAGTCCCTGTTAATATGGGAAGACACAGTGTCTATGCTTAAGGCACAACTCTCCTAAACACGAGAGTTAAGTATACAACTTTAGAACACTTTCCTACCAGGAGACTCGAACCCTAGCCAGCACAGAAGCCTTCCAGCAACTGGCATAACAGGTACGCCTTAACCCGCTCCACCACCCGCTCAGACCCTTAAAAGAGATGGTAATTTCGGAGTATTTAAATACACCAAAGATCACCACCTCCCAAGAGCACTAGAGCAAATGAGGGGTCATTTACACGTTAATTTCATCAAGTCCCTGTTAATATGGGAAGACACAGGGTCTATGCTTAAGGCACAACTCTCCTAAACACGAGAGTTAAGTATACAACTTTAGAACACTTTCCCACCAGGAGACTCGAACCCTAGCCAGCACAGAAGCCTTCCAGCAACTGGCATAACAGGTACGCCTTAACCCGCTCCACCACCCGCTCAGACCCTTAAAAGAGATGGTAATTTCGGAGTATTTAAATACACCAAAGATCACCACCTCCCAAGAGCACTAGAGCAAGTGAGGGGTCATTTAGACGTTAATTTCATCAAGTCCCTGTTAATATGGGAAGACACAGTGTCTATGCTTAAGGCACAACTCTCCTAAACACGAGAGTTAAGTATACAACTTTAGAACACTTTCCCACCAGGAGACTCGAACCCTAGCCAGCACAGAAGCCTTCCAGCAACTGGCATAACAGGTACGCCTTAACCCGCTCCACCACCCGCTCAGACCCTTAAAAGAGATGGTAATTTCGGAGTATTTAAATATACCAAAGATCACCACCTCCCAAGAGCACTAGAGCAAGTGAGGGGTCATTTAGACGTAATTTCATCAAGTCCCTGTTAATATGGGAAGACACAGTGTCTATGCTTAAGGCACAACTCTCCTAAACACGAGAGTTAAGTATACAACTTTAAAACACTTTCCCACCAGGAGACTCGAACCCTAGCCAGCACAGAAGCCTTCCAGCAACTGGCATAACAGGTACGCCTTAACCCGCTCCACCACCCGCTCAGACCCTTAAAAGAGATGGTAATTTCGGAGTATTTAAATATACCAAAGATCACCACCTCCCAAGAGCACTAGAGCAAGTGAGGGGTCATTTAGACGTAATTTCATCAAGTCCCTGTTAATATGGGAAGACACAGTGTCTATGCTTAAGGCACAACTCTCCTAAACACGAGAGTTAAGTATACAACTTTAGAACACTTTCCCACCAGGAGACTCGAACCCTAGCCAGCACAGAAGCCTTCCAGCAACTGGCATAACAGGTACGCCTTAACCCGCTCCACCACCCGCTCAGACCCTTAAAAGAGATGGTAATTTCGGAGTATTTAAATATACCAAAGATCACCACCTCCCAAGAGCACTAGAGCAAGTGAGGGGTCATTTAGACGTAATTTCATCAAGTCCCTGTTAATATGGGAAGACACAGTGTCTATGCTTAAGGCACAACTCTCCTAAACACGAGAGTTAAGTATATAACTTTAGAACACTTTCCCACCAGGAGACTCGAACCCTAGCCAGCACAGAAGCCTTCCAGCAACTGGCATAACAGGTACGCCTTAACCCGCTCCACCACCCGCTCAGACCCTTAAAAGAGATGGTAATTTCGGAGTATTTAAATACACCAAAGATCACCACCTCCCAAGAGCACTAGAGCAAATGAGGGGTCATTTACACGTTAATTTCATCAAGTCCCTGTTAATATGGGAAGACACAGGGTCTATGCTTAAGGCACAACTCTCCTAAACACGAGAGTTAAGTATACAACTTTAGAACACTTTCCCACCAGGAGACTCGAACCCTAGCCAGCACAGAAGCCTTCCAGCAACTGGCATAACAGGTACGCCTTAACCCGCTCCACCACCCACTCAGACCCTTAAAAGAGATGGTAATTTCGGAGTATTTAAATACACCAAAGATCACCACCTCCCAAGAGCACTAGAGCAAGTGAGGGGTCATTTAGACGTTAATTTCATCAAATCCCTGTTAATATGGGAAGACACAGTGTCTATGCTTAAGGCACAACTCTCCTAAACACGAGAGTTAAGTATACAACTTTAGAACACTTTCCCACCAGGAGACTCGAACCCTAGCCAGCACAGAAGCCTTCCAGCAACTGGCATAACAGGTACGCCTTAACCCGCTCCACCACCTGCTCAGACCCTTAAAAGAGATGGTAATTTCGGAGTATTTAAATACACCAAAGATCACCACCTCCCAAGAGCACTAGAGCAAGTGAGGGGTCATTTAGACGTTAATTTCATCAAGTCCCTGTTAATATGGGAAGACACAGTGTCTATGCTTAAGGCACAACTCTCCTAAACACGAGAGTTAAGTATACAACTTTAGAACACTTTCCCACCAGGAGACTCGAACCCTAGCCAGCACAGAAGCCTTCCAGGAACTGGCATAACAGGTACGCCTTAACCCGCTCCACCACCCGCTCAGACCCTTAAAAGAGATGGTAATTTCGGAGTATTTAATACACCAAAGATCACCACCTCCCAAGAGCACTAGATCAAGTGAGGGGTCATTTAGACGTTAATTTCATCAAGTCCCTGTTAATATGGGAAGACACAGTGTCTATGCTTAAGGCACAACTCTCCTAAACACGAGAGTTAAGTATACAACTTTATAACACTTTCCCACCAGGAGACTCGAACCCTAGCCAGCACAGAAGCCTTCCAGCAACTGGCATAACAGGTACGCCTTAACCCGCTCCACCACCCGCTCAGACCCTTAAAAGATATGGTAATTTCAAAGTATTTAAATACACCAAAGATCACCACCTCCCAAGAGCACTAGAGCAAGTGAGGGGTCATTTAGACGTTAATTTCATCAAGTCCCTGTTAATATGGGAAGACACAGTGTCTATGCTTAAGGCACAACTCTCCTAAACACGAGAGTTAAGTATACAACTTTAGAACACTTTCCCACCAGGAGACTCGAACCCTAGCCAGCACAGAAGCCTTCAAGCAACTGGCATAACAGGTACGCCTTAACCCGCTCCACCACCCGCTCAGACCCTTAAAAGAGATGGTAATTTCGGAGTATTTAAATACACCAAAGATCACCACCTCCCAAGAGCACTAGAGCAAGTGAGGGGTCATTTAGACGTTAATTTCATCAAGTCCCTGTTAATATGGGAAGACACAGTGTCTATGCTTAAGGCACAACTCTCCTAAACACGAGAGTTAAGTATACAACTTTAGAACACTTTCCTACCAGGAGACTCGAACCCTAGCCAGCACAGAAGCCTTCCAGCAACTGGCATAACAGGTACGCCTTAACCCGCTCCACCACCCGCTCAGACCCTTAAAAGAGATGGTAATTTCGGAGTATTTAAATACACCAAAGATCACCACCTCCCAAGAGCACTAGAGCAAATGAGGGGTCATTTACACGTTAATTTCATCAAGTCCCTGTTAATATGGGAAGACACAGGGTCTATGCTTAAGGCACAACTCTCCTAAACACGAGAGTTAAGTATACAACTTTAGAACACTTTCCCACCAGGAGACTCGAACCCTAGCCAGCACAGAAGCCTTCCAGCAACTGGCATAACAGGTACGCCTTAACCCGCTCCACCACCCGCTCAGACCCTTAAAAGAGATGGTAATTTCGGAGTATTTAAATACACCAAAGATCACCACCTCCCAAGAGCACTAGAGCAAGTGAGGGGTCATTTAGACGTTAATTTCATCAAGTCCCTGTTAATATGGGAAGACACAGTGTCTATGCTTAAGGCACAACTCTCCTAAACACGAGAGTTAAGTATACAACTTTAGAACACTTTCCCACCAGGAGACTCGAACCCTAGCCAGCACAGAAGCCTTCCAGCAACTGGCATAACAGGTACGCCTTAACCCGCTCCACCACCCGCTCAGACCCTTAAAAGAGATGGTAATTTCGGAGTATTTAAATATACCAAAGATCACCACCTCCCAAGAGCACTAGAGCAAGTGAGGGGTCATTTAGACGTAATTTCATCAAGTCCCTGTTAATATGGGAAGACACAGTGTCTATGCTTAAGGCACAACTCTCCTAAACACGAGAGTTAAGTATACAACTTTAAAACACTTTCCCACCAGGAGACTCGAACCCTAGCCAGCACAGAAGCCTTCCAGCAACTGGCATAACAGGTACGCCTTAACCCGCTCCACCACCCGCTCAGACCCTTAAAAGAGATGGTAATTTCGGAGTATTTAAATATACCAAAGATCACCACCTCCCAAGAGCACTAGAGCAAGTGAGGGGTCATTTAGACGTAATTTCATCAAGTCCCTGTTAATATGGGAAGACACAGTGTCTATGCTTAAGGCACAACTCTCCTAAACACGAGAGTTAAGTATACAACTTTAGAACACTTTCCTACCAGGAGACTCGAACCCTAGCCAGCACAGAAGCCTTCCAGCAACTGGCATAACAGGTACGCCTTAACCCGCTCCACCACCCGCTCAGACCCTTAAAAGAGATGGTAATTTCGGAGTATTTAAATACACCACAGATCACCACCTCCCAAGAGCACTAGAGCAAGTGAGGGGTCATTTAGACGTTAATTTCATCAAGTCCCTGTTAATATGGGAAGACACAGTGTCTATGCTTAAGGCACAACTCTCCTAAACACGAGAGTTAAGTATACAACTTTAGAACACTTTCCCACCAGGAGACTCGAACCCTAGCCAGCACAGAAGCCTTCCAGCAACTGGCATAACAGGTACGCCTTAACCCGCTCCACCACCCGCTCAGACCCTTAAAAGAGATGGTAATTTCGGAGTATTTAAATACACCAAAGATCACCACCTCCCAAGAGCACTAGAGCAAGCGAGGGGTCATTTAGACGTTAATTTCATCAAGTCCCTGTTAATATGGGAAGACACAGTGTCTATGCTTAAGGCACAACTCTCCTAAACACGAGAGTTAAGTATACAACTTTAGAACACTTTCCCACCAGGAGACTCGAACCCTAGCCAGCACAGAAGCCTTCCAGCAACTGGCATAACAGGTACGCCTTAACCCGCTCCACCACCCGCTCAGACCCTTAAAAGAGATGGTAATTTCGGAGTATTTAAATACACCAAAGATCACCACCTCCCAAGAGCACTAGAGCAAGTGAGGGGTCATTTAGACGTTAATTTCATCAAGTCCCTGTTAATATGGGAAGACACAGTGTCTATGCTTAAGGCACAACTCTCCTAAACACGAGAGTTAAGTATACAACTTTAGAACACTTTCCCACCAGGAGACTCGAACCCTAGCCAGCACAGAAGCCTTCCAGCAACTGGCATAACAGGTACGCCTTAACCCGCTCCACCACCCGCTCAGACCCTTAAAAGAGATGGTAATTTCGGAGTATTTAAATATACGAAAGATCACCACCTCCCAAGAGCACTAGAGCAAGTGAGGGGTCATTTAGACGTAATTTCATCAAGTCCCTGTTAATATGGGAAGACACAGTGTCTAACCTTAAGGCACAACTCTCCTAAACACGAGAGTTAAGTATACAACTTTAAAACACTTTCCCACCAGGAGACTCGAACCCTAGCCAGCACAGAAGCCTTCCAGCAACTGGCATAACAGGTACGCCTTAACCCGCTCCACCACCCGCTCAGACCCTTAAAAGAGATGGTAATTTCGGAGTATTTAAATATACCAAAGATCACCACCTCCCAAGAGCACTAGAGCAAGTGAGGGGTCATTTAGACGTAATTTCATCAAGTCCCTGTTAATATGGGAAGACACAGTGTCTATGCTTAAGGCACAACTCTCCTAAACACGAGAGTTAAGTATACAACTTTAGAACACTTTCCCACCAGGAGACTCGAACCCTAGCCAGCACAGAAGCCTTCCAGCAACTGGCATAACAGGTACGCCTTAACCCGCTCCACCACCCGCTCAGACCCTTAAAAGAGATGGTAATTTCGGAGTATTTAAATATACCAAAGATCACCACCTCCCAAGAGCACTAGAGCAAGTGAGGGGTCATTTAGACGTAATTTCATCAAGTCCCTGTTAATATGGGAAGACACAGTGTCTATGCTTAAGGCACAACTCTCCTAAACACGAGAGTTAAGTATATAACTTTAGAACACTTTCCCACCAGGAGACTCGAACCCTAGCCAGCACAGAAGCCTTCCAGCAACTGGCATAACAGGTACGCCTTAACCCGCTCCACCACCCGCTCAGACCCTTAAAAGAGATGGTAATTTCGGAGTATTTAAATACACCAAAGATCACCACCTCCCAAGAGCACTAGAGCAAATGAGGGGTCATTTACACGTTAATTTCATCAAGTCCCTGTTAATATGGGAAGACACAGGGTCTATGCTTAAGGCACAACTCTCCTAAACACGAGAGTTAAGTATACAACTTTAGAACACTTTCCCACCAGGAGACTCGAACCCTAGCCAGCACAGAAGCCTTCCAGCAACTGGCATAACAGGTACGCCTTAACCCGCTCCACCACCCGCTCAGACCCTTAAAAGAGATGGTAATTTCGGAGTATTTAAATACACCAAAGATCACCACCTCCCAAGAGCACTAGAGCAAGTGAGGGGTCATTTAGACGTTAATTTCATCAAGTCCCTGTTAATATGGGAAGACACAGTGTCTATGCTTAAGGCACAACTCTCCTAAACACGAGAGTTAAGTATACAACTTTAGAACACTTTCCCACCAGGAGACTCGAACCCTAGCCAGCACAGAAGCCTTCCAGCAACTGGCATAACAGGTACGCCTTAACCCGCTCCACCACCTGCTCAGACCCTTAAAAGAGATGGTAATTTCGGAGTATTTAAATACACCAAAGATCACCACCTCCCAAGAGCACTAGAGCAAGTGAGGGGTCATTTAGACGTTAATTTCATCAAGTCCCTGTTAATATGGGAAGACACAGTGTCTATGCTTAAGGCACAACTCTCCTAAACACGAGAGTTAAGTATACAACTTTAGAACACTTTCCCACCAGGAGACTCGAACCCTAGCCAGCACAGAAGCCTTCCAGCAACTGGCATAACAGGTACGCCTTAACCCGCTCCACCACCCGCTCAGACCCTTAAAAGAGATGGTAATTTCGGAGTATTTAATACACCAAAGATCACCACCTCCCAAGAGCACTAGATCAAGTGAGGGGTCATTTAGACGTTAATTTCATCAAGTCCCTGTTAATATGGGAAGACACAGTGTCTATGCTTAAGGCACAACTCTCCTAAACACGAGAGTTAAGTATACAACTTTAGAACACTTTCCCACCAGGAGACTCGAACCCTAGCCAGCACAGAAGCCTTCCAGCAACTGGCATAACAGGTACGCCTTAACCCGCTCCACCACCCGCTCAGACCCTTAAAAGATATGGTAATTTCAAAGTATTTAAATACACCAAAGATCACCACCTCCCAAGAGCACTAGAGCAAGTGAGGGGTCATTTAGACGTTAATTTCATCAAGTCCCTGTTAATATGGGAAGACACAGTGTCTATGCTTAAGGCACAACTCTCCTAAACACGAGAGTTAAGTATACAACTTTAGAACACTTTCCCACCAGGAGACTCGAACCCTAGCCAGCACAGAAGCCTTCAAGCAACTGGCATAACAGGTACGCCTTAACCCGCTCCACCACCCGCTCAGACCCTTAAAAGAGATGGTAATTTCGGAGTATTTAAATACACCAAAGATCACCACCTCCCAAGAGCACTAGAGCAAGTGAGGGGTCATTTAGACGTTAATTTCATCAAGTCCCTGTTAATATGGGAAGACACAGTGTCTATGCTTAAGGCACAACTCTCCTAAACACGAGAGTTAAGTATACAACTTTAGAACACTTTCCTACCAGGAGACTCGAACCCTAGCCAGCACAGAAGCCTTCCAGCAACTGGCATAACAGGTACGCCTTAACCCGCTCCACCACCCGCTCAGACCCTTAAAAGAGATGGTAATTTCGGAGTATTTAAATACACCAAAGATCACCACCTCCCAAGAGCACTAGAGCAAATGAGGGGTCATTTACACGTTAATTTCATCAAGTCCCTGTTAATATGGGAAGACACAGGGTCTATGCTTAAGGCACAACTCTCCTAAACACGAGAGTTAAGTATACAACTTTAGAACACTTTCCCACCAGGAGACTCGAACCCTAGCCAGCACAGAAGCCTTCCAGCAACTGGCATAACAGGTACGCCTTAACCCGCTCCACCACCCGCTCAGACCCTTAAAAGAGATGGTAATTTCGGAGTATTTAAATACACCAAAGATCACCACCTCCCAAGAGCACTAGAGCAAGTGAGGGGTCATTTAGACGTTAATTTCATCAAGTCCCTGTTAATATGGGAAGACACAGTGTCTATGCTTAAGGCACAACTCTCCTAAACACGAGAGTTAAGTATACAACTTTAGAACACTTTCCCACCAGGAGACTCGAACCCTAGCCAGCACAGAAGCCTTCCAGCAACTGGCATAACAGGTACGCCTTAACCCGCTCCACCACCCGCTCAGACCCTTAAAAGAGATGGTAATTTCGGAGTATTTAAATATACCAAAGATCACCACCTCCCAAGAGCACTAGAGCAAGTGAGGGGTCATTTAGACGTAATTTCATCAAGTCCCTGTTAATATGGGAAGACACAGTGTCTATGCTTAAGGCACAACTCTCCTAAACACGAGAGTTAAGTATACAACTTTAAAACACTTTCCCACCAGGAGACTCGAACCCTAGCCAGCACAGAAGCCTTCCAGCAACTGGCATAACAGGTACGCCTTAACCCGCTCCACCACCCGCTCAGACCCTTAAAAGAGATGGTAATTTCGGAGTATTTAAATATACCAAAGATCACCACCTCCCAAGAGCACTAGAGCAAGTGAGGGGTCATTTAGACGTAATTTCATCAAGTCCCTGTTAATATGGGAAGACACAGTGTCTATGCTTAAGGCACAACTCTCCTAAACACGAGAGTTAAGTATACAACTTTAGAACACTTTCCCACCAGGAGACTCGAACCCTAGCCAGCACAGAAGCCTTCCAGCAACTGGCATAACAGGTACGCCTTAACCCGCTCCACCACCCGCTCAGACCCTTAAAAGAGATGGTAATTTCGGAGTATTTAAATACACCACAGATCACCACCTCGCAAGAGCACTAGAGCAAGTGAGGGGTCATTTAGACGTTAATTTCATCAAGTCCCTGTTAATATGGGAAGACACAGTGTCTATGCTTAAGGCACAACTCTCCTAAACACGAGAGTTAAGTATACAACTTTAGAACACTTTCCCACCAGGAGACTCGAACCCTAGCCAGCACAGAAGCCTTCCAGCAACTGGCATAACAGGTACGCCTTAACCCGCTCCACCACCCGCTCAGACCCTTAAAAGAGATGGTAATTTCGGAGTATTTAAATACACCAAAGATCACCACCTCCCAAGAGCACTAGAGCAAGCGAGGGGTCATTTAGACGTTAATTTCATCAAGTCCCTGTTAATATGGGAAGACACAGTGTCTATGCTTAAGGCACAACTCTCCTAAACACGAGAGTTAAGTATACAACTTTAGAACACTTTCCCACCAGGAGACTCGAACCCTAGCCAGCACAGAAGCCTTCCAGCAACTGGCATAACAGGTACGCCTTAACCCGCTCCACCACCCGCTCAGACCCTTAAAAGAGATGGTAATTTCGGAGTATTTAAATACACCAAAGATCACCACCTCCCCAGAGCACTAGAGCAAATGAGGGGTCATTTACACGTTAATTTCATCAAGTCCCTGTTAATATGGGAAGACACAGGGTCTATGCTTAAGGCCCAACTCTCCTAAACACGAGAGTTAAGTATATAACTTTAGAACACTTTCCCACCAGGAGACTCGAACCCTAGCCAGCACAGAAGCCTTCCAGCAACTGGCATAACAGGTACGCCTTAACCCAGGTACGCCTTTTTATTGAAATTACCATCTCTTTTAAGGGTCTGAGCGGGTGGTGGAGCGGGTTAAGGCGTACCTGTCATGCCAGTTGCTGGAAGGCTTCTGTGCTGGCTAGGGTTCGAGTCTCCTGGTGGGAAAGTGTTCTAAAGTTGTATACTTTACTCTCGTGTTTAGGAGAGTTGTGCCTTAAGCATAGACACTGTGTCTTCCCATATTAACAGGGACTTGATGAAATTAACGTCTAAATGACCCCTCACTTGCTCTAGTGCTCTTGGGAGGTGGTGATCTTTGGTGTATTTAAATACTCCGAAATTACCATCTCTTTTATGGGTCTGAGCGGGTGGTGGAGTGGGTTAAGGCGTACCTGGTATGCCAGTTGCTGGAAGGCTTCTGTGCTGGCTAGGGTTCGAGTCTCCTGGTGGGAAAGTGTTCTAAAGTTGTATACTTAACTCTCGTGTTTAGGAGAGTTGTGCCTTAAGCATAGACACTGTGTCTTCCCATATTAACAGGGACTTGATGAAATTAACATCTAAATGACCCCTCACTTGCTCTAGTGCTCTTGGGAGGTGGTGATCTTTGGTGTATTTAAATACTCCGAAATTACCATCTCTTTTAAGGGTCTGAGCGGGTGGTGGAGCGGGTTAAGGCGTACCTGTTATGCCAGTTGCTGGAAGGCTTCTGTGCTGGCTAGGGTTCGAGTCTCCTGGTGGGAAAGTGTTCTAAAGTTGTATACTTAACTCTCGTGTTTAGGAGAGTTGTGCCTTAAGCATAGACACTGTGTCTTCCCATATTAACAGGAACTTGATGAAATTAACGTCTAAATGACCCCTCACTTGTTCTAGTGCTCTTGGGAGGTGGTGATCTTTGGTGTATTTAAATACTCCGAAATTACCATCTCTTTTAAGGGTCTGAGCGGGTGGTGGAGCGGGTTAAGGCGTACCTGTTATGCCAGTTGCTGGAAGGCTTCTGTGCTGGCTAGGGTTCGAGTCTCCTGGTGGGAAAGTGTTCTAAAGTTGTATGCTTAACTCTCGTGTTTTGGAGAGTTGTGCCTTAAGCATAGACACTGTGTCTTCCCATATTAACAGGGACCTGATGAAATTAACGTCTAAATGACCCCTCACTTGCTCTAGTGCTCTTCGGAGGTGGTGATCTTTGGTGTATTTAAATACTCCGAAATTACCATCTCTTTTAAGGGTCTGAGCGGGTTAAGGCGTACCTGTTATGCCAGTTGCTGGAAGGCTTCTGTGCTGGCTAGGGTTCGAGTCTCCTGGTGGGAAAGTGTTCTAAAGTTGTATACTTAACTCTCGTGTTTAGGAGAGTTGTGCCTTAAGCATAGACACTGTGTCTTCCCATATTAACAGGGACTTGATGAAAGTAACGTCTAAATGACCCCTCACTTGTTCTAGTGCTCTTGGGAGGTGGTGATCTTTGGTGTATTTAAATACTCCGAAATTACCATCTCTTTTAAGGGTCTGAGCGGGTGGTGGAGCGGGTTAAGGCGTACCTGTTATGCCAGTTGCTGGAAGGCTTCTGTGCTGGCTAGGGTTCGAGTCTCCTGGTGGGAAAGTGTTCTAAAGTTGTATACTTAACTCTCGTGTTTAGGAGAGTTGTGCCTTAAGCATAGACACTGTGTCTTCCCATATTAACAGGGACTTGATGAAAGTAACGTCTAAATGACCCCTCACTTTCTCTAGTGCTCTTGGGAGGTGGTGATCTTTGGTGTATTTAAATACTCCGAAATTACCATCTCTTTTAAGGGTCTGAGCGGGTGGTGGAGCGGGTTAAGGCGTACCTGTTATGCCAGTTGCTGGAAGGCTTCTGTGCTGGCTAGGGTTCGAGTCTCCTGGTGGGAAAGTGTTCTAAAGTTGAATACTTAACTCTCGTGTTTAGGAGAGTTGTGCCTTAAGCATAGACACTGTGTCTTCCCATATTAACAGGGACTTGATGAAATTAACGTCTAAATGACCCCTCACTTGCTCTAGTGCTCTTGGGAGGTGGTGATCTTTGGTGTATTTAAATACTCCGAAATTACCATCTCTTTTAAGGGTCTGAGCGGGTGGTGGAGCGGGTTAAGGCGTACCTGTTATGCCAGTTGCTGGAAGGCTTCTGTGCTGGCTAGGGTTCGAGTCTCCTGGTGGGAAAGTGTTCTAAAGTTGTATACTTAACTCTCGTGTTTAGGAGAGTTGTGCCTTAAGCATAGACACTGTGTCTTCCCATATTAACAGGGACTTGATGAAATTAACGTCTAAATGACCCCTCACTTGCTCTAGTGCTCTTGGGAGGTGGTGATCTTTGGTGTATTTAAATACTCCGAAATTACCATCTCTTTTAAGGGTCTGAGCGGGTGGTGGAGCGGGTTAAGGCGTACCTGTTATGCCAGTTGCTGGAAGGCTTCTGTGCTGGCTAGGGTTCGAGTCTCCTGGTGGGAAAGTGTTCTAAAGTTGTATACTTAACTCTCGTGTTTAGGAGAGTTGTGCCTTAAGCATAGACACTGTGTCTTCCCATATTAACAGGGACTTGATGAAATTAACGTCTAAATGACCCCTCACTTGCTCTAGTGCTCTTGGGAGGTGGTGATCTTTGGTGTATTTAAATACTCCGAAATTACCATCTCTTTTAAGGGTCTGAGCGGGTGGTGGAGCGGGTTAAGGCGTACCTGTTATGCCAGTTGCTGGAAGGCTTCTGTGCTGGCTAGGGTTCGAGTCTCCTGGTGGGAAAGTGTTCTAAAGTTGTATACTTAACTCTCGTGTTTAGGAGAGTTGTGCCTTAAGCATAGACACTGTGTCTTCCCATATTAACAGGGACTTGATGAAATTAACGTCTAAATGACCCCTCACTTGCTCTAGTGCTCTTGGGAGGTGGTGATCTTTGGTGTATTTAAATACTCCGAAATTACCATCTCTTTTAAGGGTCTGAGCGGGTGGTGGAGCGGGTTAAGGCGTACCTGTTATGCCAGTTGCTGGAAGGCTTCTGTGCTGGCTAGGGTTCGAGTCTCCTGGTGGGAAAGTGTTCTAAAGTTGTATACTTAACTCTCGTGTTTAGGTGAGTTGTGCCTTAAGCATAGACACTGTGTCTTCCCATATTAACAGGGACTTGATGAAATTAACGTCTAAATGACCCCTCACTTGCTCTAGTGCTCTTGGGAGGTGGTGATCTTTGGTGTATTTAAATTCTCCGAAATTACCATCTCTTTTAAGGGTCTAAGCGGGTGGTGGAGCGGGTTAAGGCGTACCTGTTATGCCAGTTGCTGGAAGGCTTCTGTGCTGGCTAGGGTTCGAGTCTCCTGGTGGGAAAGTGTTCTAAAGTTGTATACTTAACTCTCGTGTTTAGGAGAGTTGTGCCTTAAGCATAGACACTGTGTCTTCCCATATTAACAGGGACTTGATGAAATTAACGTCTAAATGACCCCACACTTGCTCTAGTGCTCTTGGGAGGTGGTGATCTTTGGTGTATTTAAATACTCCGAAATTACCATTTCTTTTAAGGGTCTGAGCGGGTGGTGGAGCGGGTTAAGGCGTACCTGTTATGCCAGTTGCTGGAAGGCTTCTGTGCTGGCTAGGGTTCGAGTCTCCTGGTGGGAAAGTGTTCTAAAGTTGTATACTTAACTCTCGTGTTTAGGAGAGTTGTGCCTTAAGCATAGACACTGTGTCTTCCCATATTAACAGGGACTTGATGAAATTAACGTCTAAATGACCCCTCACTTGCTCTAGTGCTCTTGGGAGGTGGTGATCTTTGGTATATTTAAATACTCCGAAATTACCATCTCTTTTAATGGTCTGAGCGGGTGGTGGAGCGGGTTAAGGCGTACCTGTTATGCCAGTTGCTGGAAGGCTTCTGTGCTGGCTAGGGTTCGAGTCTCCTGGTGGGAAAATGTTCTAAAGTTGTATATATATATATATATATATATATATATATATATATATATATATATATATATATATATAAAAGCGGCTGCCCATGCAGCACGAGCATACATCACAAACATTTCTGATGAAAAGGCCCTGCTCAAACTGGACTTTAAGAATGCCTTCAACATGGTAAGAAGAGATGCAGTACTTTGTGCCGTACATCGCCATTTCCGGCCCCTCTACCCGTTCATACTATCGTGCTACAGTGGCGAGTCAAAACTGCTCTTTGGTGAACATGAAATCAGATCATGTGAAGGTGTTCAGCAAGGTGATCCTCTTGCTCCCCTTCTTTTCTGCTTAGTCTTAAAAGAAATCACCGAAAGCTTGTCCAGCGAGTTCAACATCTGGTTTTTGGATGATGGCACTATAGCTGGCACCGTAGACCACCTCTTGTCAGATATCAGGAAAATAAGGGAGCAAGAAGTAAGCCTGGGTCTCGTCCTGAACCCTTCCAAGTGTGAAGTAGTCTCCTCCAACCCAGACATCGTAGCTAGAATAAGGTCTGCCTTGCCTGGAGCCCATGTCATTAGGGCCGAGAACAGCACCCTCCTTGGAGCTCCCCTCGGGTCTAACGCCATTGAGGAGATCCTCGACAAGAAAATCGCAGACCTTAGGAGGATGGAAGACAGAATAGGTGACATCGATGCCCACGATGCTTTTTATCTCCTCACCAAATGCCTATCCCTTCCGAGGCTAACCTACTTTCTGAGGTGCGCCCCATCTTACAACAACCCAAAGCTTGACGAGTATGACCTCCTACTGAAGACCATGCTGGAAAAAGTGGTTAACCTCTCTCTCAACGAATGCCAGTGGAAACAAGCCACTCTTCCTGTCAGGCTCGGTGGCTTGGGTGTCCGCACCGCCACCCAGATTGCAGTCCCAGCCTTCCTGTCTTCCTCCTCAGCATCAGATGACCTGGTTAAGGAAATTCTACCTGACACCCTGAGTGATGTAGCGGGGATACAGGACCCCCACTACACGGAATGTGACACGAAATGGGGTGCCATGACAGACCCAGCACTCAGACCAGCCATGCCGAAAGCCAAGAAACAATCCAGTTGGGACAGCCCCATTGTAGACAAAGAAGCCACAGCTTTGCTGGAGGCAGCAACAACCCCCAGTGATTGTGCACGCCTCACAGCTGTGCAGGCTCCCCATGCAGGGGACTTCCTTCTGGCAGTCCCTATGTCTGCGGCAGGCACACGTCTTGATCCGCAGGAGCTCCGTATTGCAGTCGCTCTCCGCCTTGCTGCCCCTATCCACACTGTTCACAGGTGTATTTGCGGCGAGGCAGATGCTGACGAATATGGATTGCATGGCCTGCACTGTGGAAAATCGGGTGGTTGGCACACTAGACACGACGAAGTCAACGACATCATTAAAAGAAGCCTTGCCTCTGCTCAGTGTCCAGCGGAGAGAGAGCCCCGCAACCTACTGAACCGTGACTCTGTTAGCTTTGCCGGCCGACCAGACGGAATCACACTGCGTCCGTGGAAGGGTGGCAGGCAGTTAGCATGGGACTATACTTGCGTATCCACCCTGGCAACGACATACATCACCCTCTCTGCCGGCACGGCAGGAGCCGCAGCGACACACAGAGAAAAACAAAAGTCAGTCAAGTACAGGCAATTAGATCAAAGGTACAATTTCGTTCCAATAGGGTCTGAGACCCTAGGCCCATGGGGTGAGAGTGCAAGAAGGTTTCTTAAGGATCTTGGTTCCAAGCTCATTGACACCACAAGAGACCCTAGAGCAGCAAGTTTTCTCTTTCAGCGCCTCAGTGTCGCGATCCAGAGGGGAAATGCCCGCTGCATCCTCGGTTCCTGCCCGGCGTCGGAGGAGTTCGAGGAAATCTACAGCCTCTAGGAAGCGAACTTTTTCTTGTGTCCTCTTAATGTTCATTTTTTGTATAAAATCAGATATGTAACTGTATAACCTTGCATAATAAAGTGTACATCATAATAAAAAAAAAAAAGGGGGTGGTAGGAGAAGTGAACACTCTTTCGTATTCAGAGTTAAATGTCAAGTTTTTCCCTGAGTGCTCTGTGTTCCCTTCTCTGAGGCTGTGGGTCCCTATAATTACACCAGTGGTGGTACCCCCCTATATATATATATATATATATATATATATATATATATATATAAAAGTTTGTGAGGGTACCACCTCTGGTGCCAATGTGGGGACCCATAGCCTCGGAGAAGAAAATAAAATGTATTCAGAGGAGACCTTGTGGTTTCTCACTGAACACTAATATTATCTTCTCCTACCACCCCCATTCTTTTGTATGTACACATATATATTTACTTTATTTGAACTTTGTTACAAAAAAGGAGTTAGATATGGGTTACAAAGATGGTTATCATAGGTTGTCGAGTTCCTCCAGCTCCTCAGATGGCGGGCAGGAACCCTGGATGCAGTGCGCATTTCCCCTCTGTATCGCCACACTGAGGCGCTGGAAAAGAAAGCTTGCAGCTCTCGGGTCCCTTGTTGTTTCAATGAGCCTAGAACCCAGTTCCTTCAAAAAACTGGTAGCACTTTTACCCCAGGCGCCGAGTGTCTCAGAAGCAATGGGGACAAAATTGTAGTGGTGATCCAGTTCTCTATACTTACGGGATTTGGCTGCTTCCCTGTGGTTGGCAGCGCCACCTGGTTGTGCAACACTGAGGTTAATGTAGGTGTTAGCCAGGGTTGATACGCACGTGTAGTCCCATACCAACTGCTTGCCATTCTTCCAGGGGTTCACTGTGATACCATCCGGGCGACCAATAAGAGCATCAGAGTTACGGGGCGTTAGGTAACGGGGCTCTCTTTCAGCTGGGCATCCAGCTGTGGTGAGGCTCCTCTTGATGATGTCGTTAACTTCACTGTGCCTCGAGTGCCATCCCCCTGTGCTTTGGCAGAGTAGGCCATGGTGGCCGTACCTGTCAGCCACCACCTCGCCGCAAATACACCTATATCTGGTGTGGATTGGGACAGCAAGGCGGAGGGCCACAGTAATTCGGAGGGCGTGTGGTGTGAGATGCGTGCCAGTTGCCGACATTGGGGTTACTAACAGGAAATCCCCTGCATGTGGTGCTGCTACTGCCGTGAGGCGAGCAATGTCGTGTTGTGTTGTTGCAGCACCCAGGCACTCTGCAGCAACTTAGTCTACAATGGGGCCATCCCAGCTGGATTGCTTGTGGGCTTTTGGGGATGGTGGTTGAGGTGATTGGCCTGCACGAGAGGCCCACTCTGTGGCACAGCGTGTAAAATTGGGATCATGTACACCTGCCAGCTGATGTAAGTGGGCAGGTAGAATTTCCTTCACAAGGTCGTCGGATGCTGATAAGGAGGACAGGAAGGCTGGAACAGGGATTTGCGTTGCTGTTCGAACTCCGAGGCCCCCAAGTCTTACGGGAAGAGAGGCTTGTTTCCACTGTAGGTCATCGAGAGAGAGGTTAAGGGCTTTTTCTAGCATCGATTTCAGTAACCGGTCATACTCACTTAGTTTTTGGCTACTGTAAGATAGTGAACACCTCAGAAAGGTTAACCTGGGGAGGGACAGACATCTGGTGATGAGGTAGAGTGCATCATGAGCATCAATATCCTCAATCCTCCTATCCATCCTCTTAAGATCGGCGATTTTCTTATCAAGGACCTCATCGATGACTTTCAACCCCAGGGGAGCTCCTAGGAGTGTGCTGTCTTCAGGTTTAGTTTTATGGATATTTGGCAGAAGACCCTCTATTCTCTCTACGATGCCCTGGTTGGAACATATTATTTCACATTTAGAAGGGTTCAGGGTGAGGCCTAAAACTGCACCTTGCTCCTGGATTTTTCTGATGTCCTCCTGGATTGAGTCTTGGGAACCAGCTAGGATACCATCATCCAAGAACCAGATGTTAAGCTCGCTGGACAGGACCTCTGTGACTTGTTTGATGACTAAGCAGAAAAGGAGAGGAGCAAGGGTGTCACCCTATTGGACGCCTTCTCGCGAGTCAATTTCATGTTCGCCAGAAAGTAGCTTAAGATCCATACTGTAGCATGAATGTACAAAAGGGTAGAGGGAAGGGAAATGACTATGAACCGCACGGAGTACAGCATCCCTCCGCACCAAATTGAAGGCATTTTTTAAATCTAGCTTGATAAGGGCCTTTTCGTCTGTGATGTTGGCGATGAAGGCTCGAGCTGCATGGGATGCCACCTCACACCCTTGTGGAATGCCAAACCCGAGCTGTTTTGGCTTCAGCATGTTGGCCGCTGCATCACTAACTGTTCTTGCAGCTGCCTTTGCGACGAGACGCCGGAGAGAATTGCCCACAGCTATTGGCCTGATCCCTCCATCCTTTTTCTTTAGAGCACAGAGAGATGCTCCAAAAAAGATAAGTCTTATGGACGCTGGTATGTTGCCAGCTAGACATGTGTTGGTGAATCTGGTTAGTTCCACCAAGAGGTTCTTTGCAATGTCACCCAGTGCAGGGTTGAGCATTTGCTTGAGGTGGTTGGGTTTTAGTCCTGTGAACCCACCTGCTGATCCTGTAGGGAAGGACATGGCTGCTTTATGGACCACAGATTCAGCCACCCAGAGAGGTTCTGCTCCGGTAGCCCCCACTTGTACAATGTCGTCCTCACGCGGAGCCCTGGGTGGGTGTTTCTCCCTTAGGGCTTGAGCTGTTGCGGCATCTCTGTCGGCAATTGAGTCCTCAATAGTGATGACTCGTATTGCGCCAATAGTGTTTCCTTCTTCTATTTTCTTGGTGACTGATGTTCTGATTTTTGCTGTCTCGGATATGCCACTGTTGCTCTTCCTGCCGTGGGTGTTTCTCGCGCGAGTGGGAAGGCGCACCTGGTTGTCCTCCCTGGGAAAATCATTTATAGCTTTGATGACTGAGGCAGCTAAGGTTTTGTCTCTCCTTGCAGGGGTGGCTAGACATATGTTGCCAAACATTAGGAGGTTGTGCGATGCTTGGGTCGTTCCAGGAGAGTCGATGACCTTTCTCAGGAGGGCAGATAATTTGGCTGCTGCATGGGGGCGGGCTGCTTTAGGGATGTGTTGCAAAGTTCTGGCTGATGTTGCTTTGATAGCTTCTAATAAATTTTCTGTGGGAATGAAGGTCTGGGAGGTGTTTTGCCTTACGGGCGGTGTGGGCTGTTGATTGGTGTTCTCCCTGGGAGGGCGCTCAGAACCCAAACACCTGGCTCTGTTGTGGTAATGAAGGCGCACATTATCGTCACTCAACCGGATATAGCATACCCGGTCACACTTCTGCCATCAACCTTGTCTACCCCTGCTTGATGACTCATCTTGGCTTGGAGAAGCCTGGCTATCTGTTGAGAGCTGCGCCATGGGCGGGCGCTGGGCGGGAGGGTGGACGGCGGGTGGAGACTGGAGGGTGGGCGGCGGTTGGAGGCTGGGGGGGTGATCAGCTGGCCGTGGCACTTACTACTCAGGTGAGTGGTAATACATATACCAGCTCTATACAAAGTGTGGGTATACACCCACTGCACAATATGTGGGTATACATTGGGTGGGTGGGTGGCGTAGACACACATGGGAGCCTCCCGGCTTCTATGGGCGGGTGGCAAGGTGGCCTCGTGGGTGGGGAGGCGACGTGGTGGGGTGGGTAGGAGGGGGAAGAGCTGGTACTTCCCGGCCTGGGCGCTGGGTGGGGGCGGGGGTCAGGGCGACACTAACACTGGTATAATTCCCCCGTATATCACTGCACAATAATGAATGAATCACACACTTGTAATCTGACTCACTGCACGTGTGATGTACTCACAGTATGATAGATATGTTGCGCCAATTATCGCTGACAACGTAACTTGTTCAACAAAACTTTCAAAAAAGAAAAACACAAAACACTGTTTGGCACACGCGTAACCCCCACCTCTCTCTCCTGACCACACAACACCCCTCACTCACCCCCCACCTCCCCTCACTATGGGAGGCCTGCAGGGTCCATCCAGGCCCCTCACTCCAGCCTCCATGACTCCACACTGCCAACCCACCTGTTTTGATAAGTTTTCACATAGATGGTACACCGTAGGCACTTCCGGCCACTCCCACGTCTGCTTGGTGTATTCACGGTGAATATGGTTGAGTCTTGGTACGGTGAGGCCAAGATGTCTCAGGGTAATGGCTGAGAAGGCAGCAGCTCCTCCGCCACACGTCCGTCCCCTAGGCCTCTCCCTCTATTTATATGTGTATATATATATATATATATATATATATATATATATATATATATATATATATATATATATATATATATATATATATATATATATATATATATATATATATGCAAACAAGCCTGAATGGTCCCCAGGACAATATGCAACTGAAAACTCACACCCCAGAAGTGACTCGAACCCATACTCCCAGGAGCAACGCAACTGGTATGTACAAGACGCCTTAATCCACTTGACCATCACGACCGGACAAAATGAGGTGATAGCCGAGGCTATTTGAACCACCCCACCGCCGGCACTCGGATAGTAATCTTGGGCATAGCATTTTACCAAATCACCTCATTCTTTGGGGCACACGTGAGGAACACAAATGCGAACAAGCCTGAATGGTCCCCAGGACAATATGCAACTGAAAACTCACACCCCAGAAGTGACTCGAACCCATACTCCCAGGAGCAACGCAACTGGTATGTACAAGACGCCTTAATCCACTTGACCATCACGACCGGACAAAATGAGGTGATAGCCGAGGCTATTTGAACCACCCCACCGCCGGCACTCGGATAGTAATCTTGGGCATAGCATTTTACCAAATCACCTCATTCTTTGGGGCACACGTGAGGAACACAAATGCGAACAAGCCTGAATGGTCCCCAGGACAATATGCAACTGAAAACTCACACCCCAGAAGTGACTCGAACCCATACTCCCAGGAGCAACGCAACTGGTATGTACAAGACGCCTTAATCCACTTGACCATCACGACCGGACAAAATGAGGTGATAGCCGAGGCTATTTGAACCACCCCACCGCCGGCACTCGGATAGTAATCTTGGGCATAGCATTTTACCAAATCACCTCATTCTTTGGGGCACACGTGAGGAACACAAATGCGAACAAGCCTGAATGGTCCCCAGGACAATATGCAACTGAAAACTCACACCCCAGAAGTGACTCGAACCCATACTCCCAGGAGCAACGCAACTGGTATGTACAAGACGCCTTAATCCACTTGACCATCACGACCGGACAAAATGAGGTGATAGCCGAGGCTATTTGAACCACCCCACCGCCGGCACTCGGATAGTAATCTTGGGCATAGCATTTTACCAAATCACCTCATTCTTTGGGGCACACGTGAGGAACACAAATGCGAACAAGCCTGAATGGTCCCCAGGACAATATGCAACTGAAAACTCACACCCCAGAAGTGACTCGAACCCATACTCCCAGGAGCAACGCAACTGGTATGTACAAGACGCCTTAATCCACTTGACCATCACGACCGGACAAAATGAGGTGATAGCCGAGGCTATTTGAACCACCCCACCGCCGGCACTCGGATAGTAATCTTGGGCATAGCATTTTACCAAATCACCTCATTCTTTGGGGCACACGTGAGGAACACAAATGCGAACAAGCCTGAATGGTCCCCAGGACAATATGCAACGGAAAACTCACACCCCAGAAGTGACTCGAACCCATACTCCCAGGAGCAACGCAACTGGTATGTACAAGACGCCTTAAGTGGATTAAGGCGTCTTGTACATACCAGTTGCGTTGCTCCTGGGAGTATGGGTTCGAGTCACTTCTGGGGTGTGAGTTTTTAGTTGCATATTATCCTGGGGACCATTCAGGCTTGTTCGCATTTGTGTTCCTCACGTGTGCCCCAAAGAATGAGGTGATTTGGTAAAATGCTATGCCCAAGATTACTATCCGAGTGCCGGCGGTGGGGTGTTTCAAATAGCCTCAGCTATCACCTCATTTTGTCCGGTCGTGATGATCAAGTGGATTAAGGCGTCTTGTACATACCAGTTGCGTTGCTCCTGGGAGTATGTGTTAGAGTCACTTCTGGGGTGTGAGTTTTCAGTTGCATATTGTCCTGGGGACCATTCAGGCTTGTTCGCATTTGTGTTCCTCACGTGTGCCCCAAAGAATGAGGTGATTTGGTAAAATGCTATGCCCAAGATTACTATCCGAGTGCCGGCGGTGGGGTGGTTCAAATAGCCTCGGCTATCACCTCATTTTGTCCGGTCGTGATGGTCAAGTGGATTAAGGCGTCTTGTACATACCAGTTGCGTTGCTCCTGGGAGTATGGGTTCGAGTCACTTCTGGGGTGTGAGTTTTCAGTTGCATATTGTCCTGGGGACCATTCAGGCTTGTTCGCATTTGTGTTCCTCACGTGTGCCCCAAAGAATGAGGTGATTTGGTAAAATGCTATGCCCAAGATTACTATCCGAGTGCCGGCGGTGGGGTGCTTCAAATAGCCTCGGCTATCACCTCATTTTGTCCGGTCGTGATGGTCAAGTGGATTAAGGCGTCTTGTACATACCAGTTGCGTTGCTCCTGGGAGTATGGGTTCGAGTCACTTCTGGGGTGTGAGTTTTCAGTTGCATATTGTCCTGGGGACCATTCAGGCTTGTTCGCATTTGTGTTCCTCACGTGTGCCCCAAAGAATGAGGTGATTTGGTAAAATGCTATGCCCAAGATTACTATCCGAGTGCCGGCGGTGGGGTGGTTCAAATAGCCTCGGCTATCACCTCATTTTGTCCGGTCGTGATGGTCAAGTGGATTAAGGCGTCTTGTACATACCAGTTGCGTTGCTCCTGGGAGTATGGGTTCGAGTCACTTCTGGGGTGTGAGTTTTCAGTTGCATATTGTCCTGGGGACCATTCAGGCTTGTTCGCATTTGTGTTCCTCACGTGTGCCCCAAAGAATGAGGTGATTTGGTAAAATGCTATGCCCAAGATTACTATCCGAGTGCCGGCGGTGGGGTGGTTCAAATAGCCTCGGCTATCACCTCATTTTGTCCGGTCGTGATGGTCAAGTGGATTAAGGCGTCTTGTACATACCAGTTGCGTTGCTCCTGGGAGTATGGGTTCGAGTCACTTCTGGGGTGTGAGTTTTCAGTTGCATATTGTCCTGGGGACCATTCAGGCTTGTTCGCATTTGTGTTCCTCACGTGTGCCCCAAAGAATGAGGTGATTTGGTAAAATGCTATGCCCAAGATTACTATCCGAGTGCCGGCGGTGGGGTGGTTCAAATAGCCTCGGCTATCACCTCATTTTGTCCGGTCGTGATGGTCAAGTGGATTAAGGCGTCTTGTACATACCAGTTGCGTTGCTCCTGGGAGTATGGGTTCGAGTCACTTCTGGGGTGTGAGTTTTCAGTTGCATATTGTCCTGGGGACCATTCAGGCTTGTTCGCATTTGTGTTCCTCACGTGTGCCCCAAAGAATGAGGTGATTTGGTAAAATGCTATGCCCAAGATTACTATCCGAGTGCCGGCGGTGGGGTGCTTCAAATAGCCTCGGCTATCACCTCATTTTGTCCGGTCGTGATGGTCAAGTGGATTAAGGCGTCTTGTACATACCAGTTGCGTTGCTCCTGGGAGTATGGGTTCGAGTCACTTCTGGGGTGTGAGTTTTCAGTTGCATATTGTCCTGGGGACCATTCAGGCTTGTTCGCATTTGTGTTCCTCACGTGTGCCCCAAAGAATGAGGTGATTTGGTAAAATGCTATGCCCAAGATTACTATCCGAGTGCCGGCGGTGGGGTGGTTCAAATAGCCTCGGCTATCACCTCATTTTGTCCGGTCGTGATGGTCAAGTGGATTAAGGCGTCTTGTACATACCAGTTGCGTTGCTCCTGGGAGTATGGGTTCGAGTCACTTCTGGGGTGTGAGTTTTCAGTTGCATATTGTCCTGGGGACCATTCAGGCTTGTTCGCATTTGTGTTCCTCACGTGTGCCCCAAAGAATGAGGTGATTTGGTAAAATGCTATGCCCAAGATTACTATCCGAGTGCCGGCGGTGGGGTGGTTCAAATAGCCTCGGCTATCACCTCATTTTGTCCGGTCGTGATGGTCAAGTGGATTAAGGCGTCTTGTACATACCAGTTGCGTTGCTCCTGGGAGTATGGGTTCGAGTCACTTCTGGGGTGTGAGTTTTCAGTTGCATATTGTCCTGGGGACCATTCAGGCTTGTTCGCATTTGTGTTCCTCACGTGTGCCCCAAAGAATGAGGTGATTTGGTAAAATGCTATGCCCAAGATTACTATCCGAGTGCCGGCGGTGGGGTGGTTCAAATAGCCTCGGCTATCACCTCATTTTGTCCGGTCGTGATGGTCAAGTGGATTAAGGCGTCTTGTACATACCAGTTGCGTTGCTCCTGGGAGTATGGGTTCGAGTCACTTCTGGGGTGTGAGTTTTCAGTTATATATATATATATATATATATAAGTCATATATATATATATATATATATATATATATATATATATATATATATATATATATATATATATATATATATATATATATATATATATATATATATATATATATATATATATATATATATATATATATATAGATAGTTCTCACCAGCTCCCACAAGAATAACTCTGACCTGCTCCCACTTGGATAATTCTCACCAGCTTCCAAAAGAATAATTCTCACCAGCTCCCATAAGGATAGTTCCCACCAGCCCACAAAAGCACAATTCTCACCAGCTTAAACAGGGATAATTCCGACCAGCTCCCACAAGGATAATCCTCACCAGCTCCCACTAGGATAATTCTCACCAGCACCCTAAAAGATAATTCTCACCAGTACCCTAAAGGATAATTCTCTCCAGCCTCCACAAGGATAATTCTCTCCAGCCTCCACAAGGATAAATCTGACGAGCTTCTCCAAGGATAATTCTCACCAACACCCACATGGACACTTTTCACAAGATCTCACAAGGATACAAGGATAAGTCTTACCAGCTGCCACAAGGATAAGTCTCACCAGCTGCCACAAGGATAAGTCTCACCATCTGCCACAAGGATAAGTCTCACCAGCTGCCACAAGGATAAGTCTCACCAGCTGCCACAAGGATAAGTCTTACCAGCTGCCACAAGGATAAGTCTCACCAGCTGCCACAAGGATAAGTCTCACCAGCTGCCACAAGGATAAGTCTCACCAGGTGCCACAAGGATAAGTCTCACCAGCTGCCACAAGGATAAGTCTCACCAGCTGCCACAAGGATAAGTCTCACCAGCTGCCACAAGGATAAGTCTCACCCGGTGCCTCAAGGATAAGTCTCACCAGCTGCCACAAGGATAAGTCTCACCAGCTGCCACAAGGATAAGTCTCACCAGCTGCCACAAGGATAAGTCTCACCAGCTGCCACAAGGATAAGTCTCACCAGCTGACACAAGGATAAGTCTCACCAGCTGACACAAGGATAAGTCTCACCAGCTGCCACAAGGATAAGTCTCACCAGCTGACACAAGGATAAGTCTCACCAGCTGCCACAAGGATAAGTCTCACCAGCTGACACAAGGATAAGTCTCACCAGCTGCCACAAGGATAAGTCTCACCAGCTGACACAAGGATAAGTCTCACCAGCTGACACAAGGATAAGTCTCACCGTGGTTGACGTTAAAGTTGACGTCCGCGCCCCCACCCAGCAGCAGGCTGGTGATGTTGTTGGTCGTGAAGGCTTTCAGCAGCAGCCTCGTCGCTGGAATGGGAGAGTGCATGTTAATAAGAGTGCACGATATTAAGTGTGCACGTCTATAAGAGTGCACGATATTAGGTGTGCACGTCTATAAGAGTGCACGATATTAAGTGTGCACGTCTATAAGAGTGCACGTTACAGAGAATGGACGAGTCTCAGAATGAACATGTGTTCGGGTGTATTTGTGGTATAGTGGACGTGTCAGGGTGCACGTGAGAGTGTGCTCGTGTGTCAGGGGGGCACGTGAGAGTGTGCTCGTGTGTCAGGGGGGCACGTGACAGTGTGCTCGTGTGTCAGGGTGCACGTGACAGTGTGCTCGTGTGTCAGGGTGCACGTGAGAGTGTGCTCGTGTGTCAGGGGGGTACGTGTGAGTGTGCTCGTGTGTCAGGGGGGCACGTGACAGTGTGCTTGTGTGTGTTAGGGTGCACGTGACAGTGTGCTCGTGTGTCAGGGTGCTCGTGTGTCAGGGTGCACGTGACAGTGTGCTCGTGTGTCAGGGTGCATGTGACAGTGTGCACGTGTGTCAGGGTGCTCGTGTGTCAGGGTGCTCGTGTGTCAGGGGTGCACGTGAAAGTGTGCTCGTGTGTTAGGGTGTTCGTGACAGTGTGCTCGTGTGTCAAGGTGCTCGTGTGTCAGGGTGCTCGTGTCTCAGGGTGCTCGTGACAGTGTGCTCGTGTGTCAGGGTGCTCGTGAAAGTGTGCTCGTGTGTCAGGGTGCTCGTGTGTCAGGATGCACGTGACAGTGTGCTCGTGTGTTAGGGTGCTCGTGACAGTGTGCTTGTGTGTCAAGGTGCTCGTGTGTCAGGGTGCTCGTGTCTCAGGGTGCTCGTGACAGTGTGCTCGTGTGTCAGGGTGCACGTGACAGAGTGCTCGTGTCTCAGGGTGCTCGTGAAAGTGTGCTCGTGTGTCAGGGTGCTCGTGTGTCAGGGTGCACGTGACAGCGTGCTCGTGTGTCAGGGTGCACGTGACAGTGTGCTCGTGTGTCAGGGTGCACGTGACAGTGTACTCCTGTGTCAGGGTGCACGTGACAGTGTGATTGTGTGTCAGGGTGCACGTGACAGCGTGATCGTGTGTCAGGGTGCACGTGACAGTGTGCTCGTGTGTCAGGGTGCACGTGACAGTGTGCTCGTGTGTCAGGGTGCACGTGGCAATGTGAACGTGTGTCAGATTGCACGTGACAGTGTGCTCGTGTGTCAGGGTGCACGTGACAGTGTGCTCGTGTCTCAGGGTGCACGTGACAGTGTGCTCGTGTGTCAGGGTGCACATGACAATGTGATCGTGTGTCAGGATGCACGTGACAGTGTGCTCGTGTGTCAGGGTGTACGTGAGTGTGCTCGTGTGCAAGGGTGCACGTGACAGCGTGATCGTGTGTCAGGGTGCACGTGACAGTGTGCTCGTGTGTCAGGGTGCACATGACAATGTGATCGTGTGTCAGGATGCACGTGACAGTGTGCTCGTGTGTCAGGGTGTACGTGAGAGTGTGCTCGTGTGCAAGGGTGCACGTGACAGCGTGATCGTGTGTCAGGGTGTACGTGAGAGTGTGCTCGTGTGCAAGGGTGCACGTGACAGTGTGCTCGTGTGTCAGGGTGCACGTGACAGTGTGCACGTGTGTCAGGGTGCACATGACAGTGTGCACGTGTGTCAGGGTGCACGTGACAATGTGATCGTGTGTCAGGTTGCACGTGACAGTGTGCTCTTGTGTCAGGGTGCACGTGACCGTGTGCTCGTGTTTCAGGATTCACGTGACAGTGTCCTCGTGTGTCAGGGTGCACGTGACAGTGTGCTCGTGTGTCAGGGTGCACGTGACAGTGTGATCGTGTGTCAGGTTGCACATGACAGTGTGCTCGTGTGTCAGGGTGCACGTGACAGTGTGCTCGTGTGTCAGGGTGCACGTGACAGTGTGATCGTGTGTCAGGGTGCACGTGACAGTGTGATCGTGTGTCAGGGTGCACGTGACAGTGTGCTCGTGTGTCAGGGTGCACGTGACAATGTGATCGTGTGTTAGGTTGCACGTGACAGTGAGCTCGTGTGTCAGGGTGCACGTGACAGTGTGCTCGTGTGTCAGGGTGCACGTGACCGTGTGCTCGTGTGTCAGGATGCACGTGACAGTGTAATCGTGTGTCAGGGTGCACGTGATAGTGTGGTCGTGTGTCAGCGTGCACGTGACAGTGTGCTCTTGTGTCAGGTTGCACGTGACAGTGTGATCGTGTGTCAGGGTGCACGTGACAGTGTGGTCGTGTGTCAGGGTGCACGTGACAGTGTGCTCTTGTGTCAGGTTGCACGTGACAGTGTGCTCTTGTGTCAGGTTGCACGTGACAGTGTGATCGTGTGTCAGAGTGCACGTGACAGTGTGATCGTGTGTCAGGGTGCACGTGACAGTGTGGTCGTGTGTCAGGGTGCACGTGACAGTGTGCTCTTGTGTCAGGTTGCACGTGACAGTGTGATCGTGTGTCAGGGTGCACGTGACAGTTTGCTCGTGTGTCAGGGTGCACGTGACAGTGTGCTCGTGTGTCAGGGTGCACGTGACAGTGTGCTCGTATGTCAGGGTGCACGTGACAGTGTGCTCTTGTGTCAGGTTGCACGTGACAGTGTGATCGTGTGTCAGGGTGCACGTGACAGTGTGCTCTTGTGTCAGGTTGCACGTGACAGTGTGATCGTGTGTCAGGGTGCACGTGACAGTTTGCTCGTGTGTCAGGGTGCACGTGACAGTGTGCTCTTGTGTCAGGTTGCACGTGACAGTGTGATCGTGTGTCAGGCTGCACGTGACAGTTTGCTCGTGTGTCAGGGTGCACGTGACAGTGTGCTCGTGTGTCAGGGTGCACGTGACAGTGTGCTCGTATGTCAGGGTGCTCGTGTGTCAGGGTGCACATGACAGTACGCTCGTGTGTCAGTGTGCTAGTGTGTCAGGGTGCACGTGACAGTGCGCTCGTGTGTCAGGGGGCACGTGACTGTGTGCTCGTGTGTCAGGGGGCACGTGACAGTGTGCTCGTGCGTCAGGGTGCACATGATAGTGTGCTCGTGTGTCATGGAGCACGTGACAGTGTCCACGTTTGTTAGGGTGCACGTGATAGTGTGCTCCTGTGTCAGGGTGCCCGTGACAGTGTGATCATGTGTCAGGGTGCTCGTGTGTCAGGGTGCTCGTGATAGTGTGCTCGTGTGTCAGGGTGCTCGTGTGTCAGGGTGCTCGTGACAGTGTGCTCGTGAGAAGGGTGCACGTGACAGTGTGCTCGTGTGTCAGGTTGCACGGGACAGTGTGATTGTGTGTCAGGGTGCACGTGACAGGGTGCTCGTATGTCAGGGTGCTCGTGTGTCAGGGTGCACATGACAGTACGTTCGTGTGTCAGGCTGCACGTGTGTCAGTGTGCTAGTGTGTCAGAGTGCACGTGACAGTGCGCTCGTCTGTCAGGGAGCACGTGACAGTGTGATCGTGTGTCAGGGAGCACGTGACAGTGTGCTCGTGTGTCAGGGTGCACGTTACAGTGTGCACGTGTGTCAAGGTGCACGTGATAGTGTGCTCGTGTGTCAGGGTGCACGTGACAGTGTGCACGTGACAGTGTGCACGTGATAGTGTGATCGTGTGTCAGGGTGCACGTGGCAGTGTGCTCGTGTGTCAGGTTGCACGTGATAGTGTGATCGTGTGTATGGGTGTACGTGACAGTGTGCCCGTGTGTTAGGGTGCACGTGACAGGCTCCTGTGTCAGGCTCCTGTGTCAGGGTGCAAGTGACAGTGTGCTCGTGTGTCAGAGTGCACGTGACAGTGTGATCGTGTGTCAGAGTGCACGTGACAGTGTGATCGTGTGTCAGGGAGCACGTGACAGTGTGCACGTGTGTCAGGGTGAACGTGACAGTGTGCTCGTGTGTCAGGGTGCACGTGACAGTGTGCACGTGTGTCAGGTTGCACGTGATAGTGTGATCGTGTGTCAGGGTGCACGTGGCAGTGTGCTCGTGTGTCAGGTTGCACGTGACAGTGTGATCGTGTGTCAGGGTGCACGTGACAGTGTGCTCGTGTGTTAGGGTGCACGTGACAGTGTGCTCGTGTGCAAGGGTGCACGTGACAGTGTGCTCGTGTGTCAGGGGGTGCAGGTAACAGTGTGCACGTGTGTCTGGGTGCACGTGACAGTGTGCACGTGTGTCAGGGTGCACGTGACAATGTGATCGTGTGTCAGGGAGCACGTGACCGTGTGCTCGTGTGTCAGTGTGCACGTGACAGTGTGATCGTGTGTCAGGGTGCACGTGACTGTGTGGTCGTGTTTCAGGGTGCACGTGACAGAGTGCTCGTGTGTCAGGTTACACGTGACAGTGTGATCGTGTGTCAGGGTGCACGTGACAGTGTGATCGTGTGTCATGGTGCACGTGACAGTGTGCTTGTGTGTCAGGGTGCACGTGACAGTGTGATCGTGTGTCATTGCGCACGTGACAGTGTGCTTGTGTGTCAGAGTGCACGTGACAGTGTGCTCGTGTGTCAGGGTGCACGTGACAGTGTGCTCGTGTGTCAGGGTGCTCGTGTGTCAGGGTGCACATGACAGTACGCTCGTGTGTCAGGGTGCAAGTGACAGTGTGCTCGTGTGTCAGGGTGCATGTGACAGTGCGCTCTTGTGTCAGGGTGCTCGTGACAGTGTGCTCGTGTGTCAGGGTGCACGTGATAGTGTACTCGTGTTTCAGGGTGCACGTGACAGTGTGCTCGTGTGTCAGGGTGCTCGTGTGTCAGGGTGCATGTGACAGTGTGCTCGTGTGTCAGGGTGCTCGTGTGTCAGGGTGTACGTGATAGTGTGCTCGTGTGTCAGGGTGCTCGTGACAGTGTGGTCGTGTGTCAGGGTGCACGTGACATTGTGCTCGTGAGTCAGAGTGCACGTGACAATGTGCTCGAGTGTCAGGGTGCACGTGCCAGTGCGCTCGTGTGTCAGGGTGCTCGTGAAAGTGTGCTCGTGTGTCAGGGTGCACGTGACAGTGTGCTCGTTTGTCAGGGTGCACGTGGCAGTGTGCTCGTGTGTCAGGGTGCACGTGTATCAGGGTGCACGTGACAGTGTGCTCGTGTGTCAGGGTGTACGTGACAGTGTGCTCGTGTGACAGGATGCACGTGGCAGTGTGCTCGTGTGTCAGTGTGCACGTGACAGTGTGCTCGTGTGTCAGGGTGCTCGTGTGTCAGGGTGCACGTCACAGTGTACTCGTGTATCAGGGTGCACGTGGCAGTGTGCTCCTGTGTCAGGCTGCACGTGACAGTGTGATCGTGTGTCAGGGTGCACGTGACAGTGTGCTCATGTGTCAGGGTGCATGTGTCAGTGTGCACGTGTGTCAGGGTGCACATGACAGTGTGCTCGTGTGTCAGGGTGCACGTGACAATGTGCTCGTGTGTCAGGGTGCTCGTGTGTTAAGGAGCACGTGACAGTGTGCTCATGTGTCAGGGTGCACGTGACAGTGAGCTCGTGTGTCAGGGTGCACGTGACAGTGTGTACGTGTGTCAGGGTGCACGTGATAGTGTGCCCGTGTGTCAGGGTACACGTGACAGTGTGCTCGTATGTCAGGGTGCACGTGACAATGTGCTCGTGTGTCAGGGTGCACGTGACTGTGTACTCGTGTGTCAAGGTACACGTGACAGTGTGCTCTAGTGTCAGGGTGCAGGTGACAGTGTGCTCGTGTGTCAGGGTGAACGTGACAGTGTGCTCATGTGTAAGGGTGCACGTGACAGTGTGCTCAAGTGTCACGGTGCACGTGACAGTGTGCTCATGTGTCAGGGTGCACGTGACAGTGTGCTAGTGTGTCAGGGTGCACGTGACAGTGTGCTCATGTGTCAGGGTGCACGTGACAGTGTGCTCATGTGTCAGGGTGCACGTGACAGTGTGCTCATGTGTCACGGTGCACGTGACAGTGTGTTCATGTGTCAGGGTGCACGTGACAGTGTGCTCATGTGTCAGGGTGCACGTGACAGTGTGCTCGTGTTTCAGGGTGCACGTGACAATGTGCTCGTGTGTCAGGGTGCACGTGACTGTGTACCCGTGTGTCAAGGTGCACGTGACAGTGTGCTCTAGTGTCAGGGTGCACGTGACAGAGTTCTCGTATGTCAGGGTGCACGTGACAGTATGCTCGTGTAACAGGATGCACGTGACAGTGTGCTCGTGTGTCAGGGTGCACGTGACAGTGTGCTCGTGTGTCAGGATGCACGTGACAGTGTGCTCGTGTGCCAGGATGCACGTGACAGTGTGCTCGTGTGTCAGGGTGCACGTGACAGTGTGCTCGTGTGTCAGGGGTGCTCGTGTATCAGGGCGCTCGTGACAGTGTGCTCGTGTGTCAGGGTGCACGTGGCAGTGTGATCGTGTGTCAGGGTGCACGTACCAGTATGCACGTGTGTCAGGGTGCACGTGATAGTGTGCTCGTGTGTCAGGGTGCACGTGAAAGTGTGCTTATGTGTCAGGGTGCACGTGATAGTGTGCACGTGTCTCAGGGTGCACGTGACAGTGTTCTCGTGTGTCAGGGTGCACGTGACAGTGTGCACGTGTGTCAGGGTGCACGTGAAAGTATGCACGTGTCTCAGGGTGCACGTGACAGTGTGCTCGTGTGTCAGGGTGCACGAGACAGTGTGATTGTGTGTCAGGGTGAACGTGACAGTGTGCACGTGTGTCAGTGTGCACGTAACAGTGTCCTCGTGTGTCAGGGTGCACGTGACAGTCTGATCGTGTGTCAGGGAGCACGTGACAGTGTGCTAGTGAATCAGGGTGCACGTGACAGTGTGGTCGTGTGTCAGGGTGCACGTGACATTGTGCTCGTGAGTCAGAGTGCACGTGACAATGTGCTCGAGTGTCAGGGTGCACGTGTCAGTGCGCTCGTGTGTCAGGGTTCTCGTGAAAGTGTGCTCGTGTGTCAGGGTGCACGTGAGAGTGTGCTCGTTTGTCAGGGTGCACGTGGCAGTGTGCTCGTGTGTCAGGGTGCACGTGTATCAGGGTGCACGTGACAGTGTGCTCGTGTGTCAGGGTGTACGTGACAGTGTGCTCGGGTGACAGGATGCACGTGACAGTGTGCTCGTGTATCAGGGTGCACGTGGCAGTGTGCTCCTGTGTCAGGCTGCACGTGACAGTGTGATCGTGTGTCAGGGTGCACGTGACAGTGTGCTCGTGTGTCAGTGTGCATTTGTGTTAGGGTGCACGTGACAGTGTGCTCATGTGTCAGGGTGCATGTGTCAGTGTGCACGTGTGTCAGGGTGCACATGACAGTGTGCTCGTGTGTCAGGGTGCTCGTGTGTTAAGGAGCACGTGACAGTGTGCTCATGTGTCAGGGTGCACGTGACAGTGAGCTCGTGTGTCAGGGTGCACGTGACAGTGTGTACGTGTGTCAGGGTGCACGTGATAGTGTGCTCGTGTGTCAGGGTACACGTGTCAGTGTGATTGTGTGTCAGGGTGAACGTGACAGTGTGCTCATGTGTAAGGGTGCACGTGACAGTGTGCTCAAGTGTCACGGTGCACGTGACAGTGTGCTCATGTGTCAGGGTGCACGTGACAGTGTGCTCGTGTGTCAGGGTACACGTGTCAGTGTGATTGTGTGTCAGGGTGAACGTGACAGTGTGCTCATGTGTAAGGGTGCACGTGACAGTGTGCTCAAGTGTCACGGTGCACGTGACAGTGTGCTCATGTGTCAGGGTGCACGTGACAGTGTGCTCGTGTGTCAGGGTGCACGTGACAGTGTGCTCATGTGTCAGGGTGCACGTGACAGTGTGCTCATGTGTCAGGGTGCACGTGACAGTGTGCTCATGTGTCACGGTGCACGTGACAGTGTGCTCATGTGTCAGGGTGCACGTGACAGTGTGCTCATGTGTCAGGGTTCACGTGACAGTGTGCTCGTGTTTCAGGGTGCACGTGACAATGTGCTCGTGTGTCAGGGTGCACGTGACTGTGTACTCGTGTGTCAAGGTGCACGTGACAGTGTGCTCTAGTGTCAGGGTGCACGTGACAGAGTTCTCGTGTGTCAGGGTGCACGTGACAGTGTGCTCGTGTAACAGGATGCACGTGACAGTGTGCTCGTGTGTCAGGGTGCACGTGACAGTGTGCTCGTGTGTCAGGATGCACGTGACAGTGTGCTCGTGTGTCAGGATGCACGTGACAGTGTGCTCGTGTGTCAGGGTGCACGTGACAGTGTGCTCGTGTGTCAGGGGTGCTCGTGTATCAGGGCGCTCGTGACAGTGTGCTCGTGTGTCAGGGTGCACGTGGCAGTGTGCTCGTGTGTCAGGCTGCACGTGACAGTGTGCTCGTGTGTCAGTGTGCTCGTGTGTCAGGGTTCACGTAACAGTGTGCTCGTGTGTCAGGGTGCACGTTACAGTGTGCTCGTGTGTCAGTGTGCAAGTGACAGTGTGCTCGTGTGTCTGTGTGCTTGTGTGTTAGGGTGCACGTGACAGTGTGCTCATGTGTCAGGGTGCACGTGTCAGTGTGCACGTGTGTTAGGGTGCACGTGACACTGTGCTCATGTGTCAGGGTGCACGTGTCAGTGTGCACGCGTGTAAGGGTGCACGTGACAGTGTGTACGTGTGTCAGGGCGCATGTGATAGTGTGCTCGTGTGTCAGGGTGCTCGTGTGTCAGGGTGCACGTGACAGTGTACTCGTGTGTCAGGGTGCACGTTAAAGTGTACTTGTGTGTAAGGTTGCTCGTGGGTTAGGGTGCACGTTTCAGTGTGCTCGTGTGTCAGGATGCACGTGACAGTGTGCTCGTGCGCCAGGGTGCTCGTGACAGTGTGCTCGTGTGTCAGGTTATAAGTGAAAGTGTACTTGTCTCTCAGGGTGCACGTGACAGTGTGCACGTGTGTCAGGGTGCTTGTGTGACCAGGGTGCTCGTGTGTCAAGGTGCACGTGACAGTGTGCTCGTGTGTCAGGGTGCACGTGACAGTGTGCTCGTGTGTCAGGGTGCAAGTGACAGAGTTCTCGTGAGTCAGGGTGCACGTGACAGTGTGCTCGTGTAACAGGATGCACGTGACAGTGTGCTCGTGTGTCAGGGTGCACGTGACAGTGTGCTCGTGTGTCAGGATGCACGTGACAGTGTGCTCGTGTGTCAGGATGCTCGTGTCAGTGTGCTCGTGTGTCAGGATGCACGTGACAGTGTGCTCGTGTGTCAGGGTGCACGTGACAGTGTGCTCGTGTGTCAGGGGTGCTCGTGTATCAGGGCGCTCGTGACAGTGTGCTCGTGTGTCAGGGTGCACGTGGCAGTGTGCTCGTGTGTCAGGCTGCACGTGACAGTGTGCTCGTGTGTCAGGGTGCTCGTGTGTCAGGGTGCACGTGACAGTGTGCTCGTGTGTCAGGGTGCACGTTACAGTGTGCTCGTGTGTCAGTGTACAAGTGACAGTGTGCTCGTGTGTCAGGGTGCTCGTGTGTCAAGGTGCACGTAACAGTGTGCTCGTGTGTCAGGGTGCACGTTACAGTGTGCTCGTGTGTCAGTGTGCAAGTGACAGTGTGCTCGTGTGTCAGGGTGCTCGTGTGTCTGTGTGCTTGTGTGTTAGGGTGCACGTGACAGTGTGCTCATGTGTCAGGGTGCACGTGTCAGTGTGCACGTGTGTAAGGGTGCACGTGACAGTGCGCTCATGTGTCAGGGTTCACGTGTCAGTGTGCACGCGTGTAAGGGTGCACGTGACAGTGTGTACGTGTGTCAGGGCGCACGTGATAGTGTGCTCGTGTGTCAGGGTGCTCGTGTGTCAGGGTGCACGTGACAGTGTACTCGTGTGTCAGGGTGCACGTTAAAGTGTACTTGTGTGTCAGGTTGCTCGTGGGTTAGGGTGCACGTTTCAGTGTGCTCGTGTGTCAGGATGCACGTGACAGTGTGCTCGTGCGCCAGGGTGCTCGTGACAGTGTGCTCGTGTGTCAGGTTATAAGTGAAAGTGTACTTGTCTGTCAGGGTGCACGTGACAGTGTGTACGTGTGTCAGGGTGCTTGTGTGACCAGGGTGCTCGTGTGTCAAGGTGCACGTGACAGTGTGCTCGTGTGTCAGGGTGCACGTGACAGTGTGCTCGTGTGTCAGGGTGCAAGTGACAGTGTCCTCGTGTGTCAGGGTGCACGTGACAGTGTGCTCGTGTGTCAGGGTGCATGTGACAGTGTGCTCGTGTGTCAGGGTGCACGTGACAGTGTGCTCGTGTGTCAGGGTGCACGTGACAATGTCCTCGTGTGTCAGGGTGCACGAGACAGTGTGCTCGTGTGTCAGGGTGCAGTTGACAGTGTGCTCGTGTGTCAGGGTGCACGTGACAGTGTGCTCGTGTCAGGGAGCACGTGACAGTGAGCTCGTGTGTCAGGATGCACGTGGCAGTGTGCTCGTGTGTAATGGTGCAAGTGACAGTGTGATCGTGTGTCAGGGTGCACGTGACAGCGTGCTCGTGTCAGGGAGCACGTGACAGTGTGCTCGTGTGTCAGGGTGCACGTGACAATGTCCTCGTGTGTCAGGGTGCACGAGACAGTGTGCTCGTGTCAGGGTGCAGTTGACAGTGTGCTCGTGTGTCAGGGTGCAGTTGACAGTGTGCTCGTGTGTCAGGGTGCACGTGACAGTGTCCTCGTGTGTCAGGGTGCACGTGTCAGGGTGCTTGTGTGTTAGGGTGCACGTGGCAGTGTGCTCGTGTGTCAGGGTGCACGTGACTGTGTGCTCGTGTGTCGGGGTGCACGTGACAGTGTGCTCGTGTGTAATGGTGCAAGTGACAGTGTGATCGTGTGTCAGGGTGCACGTGTCAGGGTGCTTGTGTGTTAGGGTGCACGTGACAGTGTGCTCGTGTGTCAGGGTGCATGTGACTGTGTGCTCGTGTGTCAGGGTGCACGTGACAGTGTGCTCGAGTGTCAGGGTACACGTGCCAGTGCGCTCGTGTGTCAGGGTGCACGTGACAGTGTACTCGTTTGTCAGAGTGCACGTGGCAGTGTGCTCGTGTGTCAGGGTGCACGTGTGTCAGGGTGCACGTGATAGTGTGCTCGTGTGTCAGGGTGTACGTGACAGTGTGCTCGTGTGTCAGGATGCACGTGACAGTGTGCTCGTGTGTCAGGGTGCACGTGACAGTGTGCTCGTGTGTCAAGGTGCTCGTGTGTCAGGGTGCACGTGACAGTGTGTACGTGTGTCAGGATGCACGTGACAGTGTGCTCGTGTGTCAGGGTGCTCGTGTGTCAGGGTGCACGTGACAGTGTACTCGTGTGTCATGGTGCACGTGTCAGTGTGCTCGTGTGTCAGGGTGCACGTGAGAGTGTGCTCGTGTGTCAGGGTGCTCGTGACAGTGTGCTCGTGTGTCAGGTTGCAAGTGACAGTGTACTTGTGTGTCAGGGTGCACGTGACAGTGTGCACGTGTGTCAGGGTGCACGTGACAGTGTGCTCGTGAGTCAGGGTGCACGTGACAGTCTGCACGTGTGTCAGGGTGCTTGTGTGAACAGGGTGCTCGTGTGTCAAGGTGCACGTGACAGTGTGCTCGTGTGTCAGGGTGCACGTGACAGTGTGCTCGTGTGTCAAGGTGCAAGTGACAGTGTCCTCGTTTTGTCAGGGTGCACGAGACAGTGTGCTCGTGTGTCAGGGTGCAAGCTACAGTGTGCTCGTGTGTCAGGGTGCAGTTGAAAATGTGCTCGTGTGTCAGGGTGCACGTGACAGTGTGTTCGTGTGTCAGGGTGCACGTGACAGTGTGCTCGTGTGTCAGGGTGCAAGTGACAGTGTCCTCGTGTGTCAGGGTGCACGAGACAGTGTGTTCGTGTGTCAGGGTGCACGTGACAGTGTGCTCGTGTGTCAGGGTGCAAGCTACAGTGTGTTCGTGTGTCAGGGTGCACGTGACAGTGTGTTCGTGTGTCAGGGTGCACGTGACAGTGTGCTCGTGTGTCAGGGTGCAAGTGACAGTGTCCTCGTGTGTCAGGGTGCACGAGACAGTGTGCTCGTGTGTCAGGGTGCACGTGACAGTGTGTTCGTGTGTCAGGTTGCACGTGACAGTGTGCTCGTGTGTCAGGGTGCAAGTGACAGTGTCCTCGTGTGTCAGGGTGCACGAGAGTGTGCTCGTGTGTCAGGGTGCAGTTGAAAATGTGCTCGTGTGTCAGGGTGCACGTGACAGTGTGCTCGTGTGTCAGGGTGCAGTTGACAGTATGCTCGTGTGTCAGGGTGCACGTGCCAGTGCGCTCGTGTGTCAGGGTGGTCGTGAAAGTGTGCTCGAGTGTCAGAGTGCACGTGACAGTGTGCTCGTTTGTAATGGTGCACGTGACAGTGTGCTCGTGTGTCAGGGTGCAAGTGACAGTGTCCTCGTGTGTCAGGGTGCACGAGACAGTGTGCTCGTGTGTAATGGTGCACGTGACAGTGTGCTCGTGTGTCAGGGTGCACGTGACAGTGTCCTCGTGTGTCAGGATGCACGTGACAGTGTGCTCGTGTGTCAGGGTGCACGTGACAGTGTGCTCGTGTGTCAGTGTGCTTGTGTGTTAGGGTGCACGAGACAGTCTGCTCATGTGTAATTGTGCACGTGACTGTGTGCTCGTGTGTCAGGGTGCACGTGTCAGGGAGCTTGTGTGTCAGGGTGCACGTGACAGTGTGCTCGTGTGTAATGGTGCACGTGACAGTGTGCTCCTGTGTCAGGGTGCACGTGACAGTCTGATCGTGTGTCAGGGAGCACCTGACAGTGTGCTAGTGAATCAGGGTGCACGTGAGAGTGTGGTCGTGTGTCAGAGTGCACGTGCCAGTGCGCTCGTGTGTCAGGGTGCTCGTGAAAGTGTGCTCGTGTGTCAGATTGCACGTGACAGTGTGCTCGTGTGTCAGGGTGCACGTGACAGTGTGCTCGTGTGTCAGTGTGCTTGTGTGTTAGGGTGCACGTGACAGTGTGCTTGTGTGTTAGGGTGCACGTGACAGTGTGCTCGTGTGTAATGGTGCAAGTGACAGTGTGCTTGTGTGTTAGGGTGCACGTTACATTGTGCTTGTGTGTTAGGGTGCACGTGACAGTGTGCTTGTGTGTTAGGGTGCACGTGACAGTGTGCTTGTGTGTTAGGGTGCACGTGACATTGTGCTCGTGAGTCAGAGTGCACGTGACATTGTGCTTGTGTGTTTGGGTGCAAGTGACAGTGTGCTCGTGTGTTAGGGTGCACGTGACATTGTGCTCGTGAGTCAGAGTGCACGTGACAATGTGCTCGAGTGTCAGGGTGCACGTGACAGTGTCCTCGTGTGTCAGGGTGCACGAGACAGTGTGCTCGTGTGTCAGGGTGCACGTGACAGTGTGCTCGTGTGTCACAGTGCACGTGTCAGGGTGCTTGTGTGTCAGGGTGCACGTGACAGTGTGCTCATGTGTCAGGGTGCAAGTGACAGTGTCCTCGTGTGTCAGGGTGCACGAGACAGTGAGCTCGTGTGTTAGGGTGCACGTGACAGTGTGCTCGTGTGTCAGGGTGCAAGTGACAGTGTCCTCCTGTGTCAGGGTGCACGAGACAGTGTGCTCGTGTGTCAGGGTGCACGTGACAGTGTGCTCGTGTGTCAGGGTGCACGTGTCACGGTGCTTGTGTGTCAGGGTGCACATGACAGTGTGCTCGTGTGTCAGGGTGCACGTGACAGTGTGCACGTGTGTCAGGGTGCACGTGACAGTGTCCTCGTGTGTCAGGGTGCACGTGACAGTCTGATCGTGTGTCAGGGAGCACGTGACAGTGTGCTAGTGAATCAGGGTGCACGTGACAGTGTCCTCGTTTGTCAGGGTGCACGTGACAGTGTGTTCGTGTGTCAGGGTGCACGTGACAGTCTGATCGTGTGTCAGGGTGCACGTGACAGTGTGCTCGTGTGTCAGGGTGCTCGTGTGTCAGGGTGCACGTGACAGTGTGCTCGTGTGTCAGGGTGCACGTGACAGTGTGCTCCTGCGTCAGGCTGCATGTGACAGTGTGCTCGTGTGTCAGGGTGCACGTTTCAGTGTGCTCGTGTGTCAGTGTGCTTGTGTGTTAGGGTGCACGTGACAGTGTGCTCATGTGTCAGGGTGCATGTGTCAGTGTTCACGTGTGTCAGGGTGCACATGACAGTGTGCTCGTGTGTCAGGGTGCACGTGACAGTGTGCTCGTGTGTCAGGGTGCTCGTGTGTCAGGGTGCACGTCACAGTGTACTCGTGTGTCAGGGTGCATGTGTCAGTGTGCACGTGTGTCAGGGTGCACATGACAGTGTGCTCGTGTGTCAGGGTGCACGTGACAGTGTGCTCGTGTGTCAGGGTGCTCGTGTGTTAAGGAGCACGTGACAGTGTGCTCATGTGTCAGGGTGCACGTGACAGTGTGCTCGTGTGTCAGGGTGCATGTGACAGTGTGTACGTGTGTCAGGGTGCACGTGATAGTGTGCTCGTGTGTCAGGGTACACGTGACAGTGTACTCGTATGTCAGGGTGCACGTGACAATGTGCTCGTGTGTCAGGGTGCACGTGACTGTGTACTCGTGTGTCAAGGTGCACGTGACAGTGTGCTCGTGTGTCAGGGTACACGTGTCAGTGTGATTGTGTGTCAGGGTGAACGTGACAGTGTGCTCATGTGTAAGGGTGCACGTGACAGTGTGCTCAAGTGTCACGGTGCACGTGACAGTGTGCTCATGTGTCAGGGTGCACGTGACAGTGTGCTCGTGTGTCAGGGTGCACGTGACAGTGTGCTCATGTGTCAGGGTGCACGTGACAGTGTGCTCATATGTCAGGGTGCACGCGACAGTGTGCTCGTGTTTCAGGGTGCACGTGACAGTGTGCTCGTGTTTCAGGGTGCACGTGACTGTGTACTCGTGTGTCAAGGTGCACGTGACAGTGTGCTCTAGTGTCAATGTGCACGTGACAGAGTTCTCGTGTGTCAGGGTGCACGTGACAGTGTGCTCGTGTAACATTGCACGTGACAGTGTGCTCGTGTGTCAGGATGCACGTGACAGTGTGCTCGTGTGTCAGGATGCACGTGACAGTGTACTCCTGTGTCAGGGTGCACGTGACAGTGTGCTCGTGTGTCAGGGGTGCTCGTGTATCAGGGCGCTCGTGACAGTGTGCTCGTGTGTCAGGGTGCACGTGACAGTGTGCTCGTGTGTCAGGGTGCACGTGACAGTGTGCTCGTGTATCAGGGTGAACGTGACAGTGTGCTCGTGTGTCAGGATGCACGTGAGAGTGTGCTCGTGTGTCAGGATGCACGTGACAGTGTACTCCTGTGTCAGGGTGCACGTGACAGTGTGCTCGTGTGTCAGGGGTGCTCGTGTATCAGGGCGCTCGTGACAGTGTGCTCGTGTGTCAGGGTGTACGTGACAGTGTCCTCATATGTCAGGGTGCTCGTGACAGTGTGCTCGTGTGTCAGGGTGCACGTGACAGTGTGCTCGTGTGTCAGGGTGCACGTGACAGTGTGCTCGTGTGTCAGGATGCACGTGACAGTGTGCTCATGTGTCAGGGTGCTCGTGACAGTGTGCTCGTGTGTCTGGGTGTACGTGACAGTGTACATTTGTGTCAGGGTACACGTGACAGTGTCCACGTTTGTCAAGGGGCACGTGACAGTGTGCTCCTGTGTCAGGGTGCACGTGACAGTGTGCTCGTGTGTCAGGGTGCACGTGACAGTGTGCTCGTGTGTCTTGGTGTACGTGACAGTGTACATGTGGGTCAGGGTACACGTGACAGTGTCCACTTTTGTCAGGGGGCACGTGACAGTGTGCTTCTGCGTCAGGGTGCACGTGACAGTGTGCTCGTGTGTCAGGGTGCAGTTGAAAATGTGCTCGTGTGTCTTGGTGTACGTGACAGTGTACATGTGAGTCAGGGTACACGTGACAGTGTCCACTTTTGTCAGGGTGCAAGTGACAGTGTCCTCGTGTGTCTGGGTGCACGAGACAGTGTGCTTGTGTGTCAGGGTGCAGTTGAAAATGTGCTCGTGTGTCTTGGTGTACGTGACAGTGTACATGTGAGTCAGGGTACACGTGACAGTGTCCACTTTTGTCAGGGGGCACGTGACAGTGTGCTCCTGTGTCAGGGTGCACGTGACAGTGTGCTCGTGTGTCAGGGTGCAGTTGAAAATGTGCTCGTGTGTCTTGGTGTACGTGACAGTGTACATGTGAGTCAGGGTACACGTGACAGTGTCCACTTTTGTCAGGGTGCACGTGACAGTGTACTCATATGTCTGGGTGCACGTGACAGTGTGCTCGTGTGTCAGGGTGCTCGTGACAGTGTGCACGTGTGTCAGGGAGCACGTGACAGTGTGCTCGTGTGTCATGGTGCACGTGACAGTGTCCACGTTTGTCAAGGGGCACGTGACAGTGTGCTCCTGTGTCAGGGTGCACGTGAAAATGTAGTCGTGTGTCAGGTTGCACGTGACAGTGTGCTCGTGTGTCAGGGTGCTCGTGACAGTGTGCTCGTGTGTCAGGGTGTACGTGACATTGTGCTCGTGTGTCAGGGTGCACGTGACAGTGTGCACGTGTGTCAGGGTGCTCGTGTGTCAGGGTGCACGTGAGATTGTAATCGTGTGTCAGGTTGCACGTGACATTGTGGTCGTGTGTCAGGGTGCTCGTGAAAGTGTGCTCGTGTGTCAGGGTGCACGTGACAGTGTGCTCGTATGACAGGGTGCACGTGACAGTGTGCTCGTGTGTCAGGGTGCTCGTGTGTCAGGGTGCACGTGACAATGTAATCGTGTGTCACGTTGCAGGTGACAGTGTGGTCGTGTGTCAGGGTGCACGTGACAGTGTGTTCGTGTGTCAGGGTGCACGTGACAGTGTGCACGTGTGTCAGGGTGCTTGTGTGAACAGGGTGCTCGTGTGTCAAGGTGCACGTGACAGTGTGTTCGTGTGTCAGGGTGCACGTGACAGTGTGCTCGTGTGTCAGGGTGCAAGTGACAGTGTCCTCGTGTGTCAGGGTGCACGAGACAGTGTGCACGTGTATCAGGGTGCTTGTGTGAACAGGGTGCTCGTGTGTCAAGGTGCACGTGACAGTGTGTTCGTGTGTCAGGGGGCACGAGACAGTGTGCTCGTGTGTCAGGGTGCAGTTGAAAATGTGCTCGTGTGTCAGGGTGCACGTGACAGTGTGCTCGTTTCAGGGAGCACGTGACAGTGTCCTCGTGTGTCAGGATGCACGTGACAGTGTGCTCGTGTGTTATGGTGCACGTGACAGTGTGCTCGTGTGTCAGGGTGCACGTGACAGTGTGCTCGTGTGTCAGGGGTGCTCGTGTGTCAGGGTGCTCGTGTGTCAGGGTGCACGTGACAGTGTGCACGTGTGTCAGGGTGCACGTGACAGTGTCCTCGTGTGTCAGGTTGCACGTGACAGTGTCCTAGTGTGTCAGGGTGCACGTGACAGTCTGATCGTGTGTCAGGGTGCACGTGACATTGTGCTAGTGAATCAGGGTGCACGTGACAGTGTGGTCGTGTGTCAGGGTGCGCGTGACATTGTGCTCATGAGTCAGAGTGCACGTGACAATGTGCTCGAGTGTCAGGGTGCACGTGCCAGTGCGCTCGTGTGTCAGGGTGCTCGTGAAAGTGTGCTCGTGTGTCAGAGTGCATGTGACAGTGAGCTCGTGTGTTAGGGTGCACGTGACAGTGTGCTCGTTTGTCAGGGTGCACGTGGCAGTGTGCTCGTGTGTCAGGGTGCACGTGTATCAGGGTGCACGTGACAGTGTGCTCGTGTGTCAGGTTGTACGTGACAGTGTGCTCGTGTGACAGCGTGCACGTGACAGTGTGCTCGTGTGTCAGGGTGCTCGTGTGTCAGGGTGCACGTGACAGTGTGCTCGTGTTTCAGGGTGCACGTGACAGTGTGCTCGTGTGTCAGTGTGCTTGTGTGTTAGCGTGCACGTGACAGTGTGCTTGTGTGTTAGGGTGCACGTGACAGTGTGCTCATGTGTCAGGGTGCATGTGTCAGTGTGCACGTGTGTCAGGGTGCACATGACAGTGTGCTCGTGTGTCAGCGTGCACATGACAGTGTGCTCGTGTGTCAGGGTGCACGTGACAGTGTGCTCGTGTGTCAGGGTGCTCGTGTGTTAAGGTGCACGAGACAGTGTGCTCGTGTGTCAGGGTGCACGTGACAGTGTGTACGTGTGTCATGGTGCACGTGATAGTGTGCTCGTGTGTCAGGGTGCACGTGACAGTGTGTACGTGTGTCAGGGTGCACGTGATAGTGTGCTCGTGTGTCAGGGTGCACGTGACAATGTGCTCGTGTGTCAGGGTGCACGTGACTGTGTACTCTAGTGTCAGGGTGCACGTGACAGTGTGCTCGTGTGTCAGGGTGCACGTGACAGTGTGCTCTTGTTTCAGGGAGCACGTGACAATGTGCTCGTGTGTCAGGGTGAACGTGACAGTGTGCTCATGTGTAAGGGTGCAAGTGACAGTGTGCTCAAGTGTCACGGTGCACGTGACAGTGTGCTCATGTGTCAGGGTGCACGTGACAGTGTGCTCGTGTGTCAGGGTGCACACGACAGTGTGCTCGTGTTTCAGGGTGCACGTGACAGTGAGCTCGTGTGTCAGGGTGCACGTGACAGTGTGCTCGTGTTTCAGGGTGCACGTGAAAATGTGCTCGTGTGTCAGGGTGCACGTGACAGTGTGTACGTGTGTCAGGGTGCACGTGATAGTGTGCTCGTGTGTCAGGGTGCACGTGAAAATGTGCTCGTGTGTCAGGGTGCACGTGACAGTGTGCTCTAGTGTCAGGGTGCACGTGACAGTGTGCTCTAGTGTCAGGGTGCACGTGACAGAGTTCTCGTGTGTCAGGGTGCACGTGACAGTGTGCTCATGTGTTAGGGTGCACGTGACAATGTGCTCTTATGTCAGAGTGCACGTGACAGTGTGCTCGTGTGTCAGGGTGCACGTGACAGTGTGCTCGTGTGTCAGGGTGCTCGTGACAGTGTGCTCGTGTGTCAGGGTGCTCGTGACAGTGTGCTTGTGTGTCAGGGTGCTCGTGACAGTGTGCTCGTGTGTCAGGGTGCACGTGTCAGTGTGCTCGTGTGTCAAGGTGCTCGTGACAGTGTGCTCGTGTGTCAGGGTGCACGTGACAGTGTGCACGTGTGTCAGGGTGCTCGTGACAGTGTGCACGTGTGTCAGGGTGCACGTGACAGTGTCCACGTTTGTCAGGGGGCACGTGACAGTGTGCTCCTGTGGCAGGGTGTACGTGACAATGTAATCGTGTGTCAGGTTGCACGTGACAGTGTGCTCGTGTGTCAGGGTGCACGTGAAAGTGTGCTCGTGTGTCAGGGTGCACGTGACAGTGTGCTCGTGTGTCAGGGTGCTCGTGTGTCAGGGTGCACGTGACAGTGTGATCGTGTGTCAGGGTGCACGTGACAGTGTCTTCGTGTGTCAGGGTGCACGTGACAGTGTCTTCGTGTGTCAGGGTGCTCGTGACAGTGTGCTCATCTGTCAGGGTGCAGTTGAGAGTGTGCTTGTGTGTCCGGGTTCACGTGACAGTGTCTTCGTGTGTCAGGTTGCACGTGACAGTGTGGTCGTGTGTCAGGGTGCACGTGACAGTGTGCTCGTGTGTCAGGGTGCACGTGACAGTGTGCTCGTGTGTCAGGGTACACGTGACAGTGTGCTCGTGTGTCAGGGTGCACGTGACAGTGTGATTGTGTGTCAGGGTGCACGCGACAGTGTCCTCGTGTGTCAGGTTACACGTGACAGTCTGATCGTGTGTCAGGGAGCACGTGACAGTGTGGTCGTGTGTCAGGTTGCACGTGACAGTGTGCTCGTGTGTTAGGGTGCACGTGTGGCAGGGTGCACGTGACAGTGTGCTCGTGTGTTAGGGTGCACGTGTGTCAGGGTGCACGTGACAGTGTGCTCGTGTGTTAGGGTGCACGTGTGTCAGGGTGCACGTGACAGTGTGCTCGTGTGTTAGGGTGCACGTGTGTCAGGGTGCACGTGACAGTGTGCTCGTGTGTTAGGGTGCACGTGTGTCAGGGTGCACGTGACAGTGTGCTCGTTTGTCAGGGTGTTCGTGACAGTGTGCTCGTGTGTCAGGATGCACGTGACAGTGTGCTCGTGTGTTAGGGTGCACGTGTGTCAGGGTGCACGTGACAGTGTGCTCGTGTGTCAGGATGCACGTGACAGTGTGCTCGTGTGTCAGGATGCACGTGACTGTGTGCTCGTGTGTCAGGATGCACGTGACAGTGTGCTCGTGTTTCAGGATGCACGTGACAGTGTGCTCGAGTGTCAGGGTGCACGTGACAGTGCGCTCGAGTGTCAGGGTGCACGTGACAGTGCGCTCGAGTGTCAGGGTGCACGTGACAGTGTGCTTGTGTGTCAGGGTGCTCGTGTGTCAGGGTACACGTGTCAGTGTGATTGTGTGTCAGGGTGAACGTGACAGTGTGCTCATGTGTAAGGGTGCACGTGACAGTGTGCTCAAGTGTCACGGTGCACGTGACAGTGTGCTCATGTGTCAGGGTGCACGTGACAGTGTGCTCGTGTGTCAGGGTGCACGTGACAGTGTGCTCATGTGTCAGGGTGCACGTGACAGTGTGCTCATATGTCAGGGTGCACGCGACAGTGTGCTCGTGTTTCAGGGTGCACGTGACAGTGTGCTCGTGTTTCAGGGTGCACGTGACTGTGTACTCGTGTGTCAAGGTGCACGTGACAGTGTGCTCTAGTGTCAATGTGCACGTGACAGAGTTCTCGTGTGTCAGGGTGCACGTGACAGTGTGCTCGTGTAACATTGCACGTGACAGTGTGCTCGTGTGTCAGGATGCACGTGACAGTGTGCTCGTGTGTCAGGATGCACGTGACAGTGTACTCCTGTGTCAGGGTGCACGTGACAGTGTGCTCGTGTGTCAGGGGTGCTCGTGTATCAGGGCGCTCGTGACAGTGTGCTCGTGTGTCAGGGTGTACGTGACAGTGTCCTCATATGTCAGGGTGCTCGTGACAGTGTGCTCGTGTGTCAGGGTGCACGTGACAGTGTGCTCGTGTGTCAGGGTGCACGTGACAGTGTGCTCGTGTGTCAGGATGCACGTGACAGTGTGCTCATGTGTCAGGGTGCTCGTGACAGTGTGCTCGTGTGTCTGGGTGTACGTGACAGTGTACATTTGTGTCAGGGTACACGTGACAGTGTCCACGTTTGTCAAGGGGCACGTGACAGTGTGCTCCTGTGTCAGGGTGCACGTGACAGTGTGCTCGTGTGTCAGGGTGCACGTGACAGTGTGCTCGTGTGTCTTGGTGTACGTGACAGTGTACATGTGGGTCAGGGTACACGTGACAGTGTCCACTTTTGTCAGGGGGCACGTGACAGTGTGCTTCTGTGTCAGGGTGCACGTGACAGTGTGCTCGTGTGTCAGGGTGCAGTTGAAAATGTGCTCGTGTGTCTTGGTGTACGTGACAGTGTACATGTGAGTCAGGGTACACGTGACAGTGTCCACTTTTGTCAGGGTGCAAGTGACAGTGTCCTCGTGTGTCTGGGTGCACGAGACAGTGTGCTTGTGTGTCAGGGTGCAGTTGAAAATGTGCTCGTGTGTCTTGGTGTACGTGACAGTGTACATGTGAGTCAGGGTACACGTGACAGTGTCCACTTTTGTCAGGGGGCACGTGACAGTGTGCTCCTGTGTCAGGGTGCACGTGACAGTGTGCTCGTGTGTCAGGGTGCAGCTGAAAATGTGCTCGTGTGTCTTGGTGTACGTGACAGTGTACATGTGAGTCAGGGTACACGTGACAGTGTCCACTTTTGTCAGGGTGCACGTGACAGTGTACTCATATGTCTGGGTGCACGTGACAGTGTGCTCGTGTGTCAGGGTGCTCGTGACAGTGTGCACGTGTGTCAGGGAGCACGTGACAGTGTGCTCGTGTGTCATGGTGCACGTGACAGTGTCCACGTTTGTCAAGGGGCACGTGACAGTGTGCTCCTGTGTCAGGGTGCACGTGAAAATGTAGTCGTGTGTCAGGTTGCACGTGACAGTGTGCTCGTGTGTCAGGGTGCTCGTGACAGTGTGCTCGTGTGTCAGGGTGTACGTGACATTGTGCTCGTGTGTCAGGGTGCACGTGACAGTGTGCACGTGTGTCAGGGTGCTCGTGTGTCAGGGTGCACGTGAGATTGTAATCGTGTGTCAGGTTGCACGTGACATTGTGGTCGTGTGTCAGGGTGCTCGTGAAAGTGTGCTCGTGTGTCAGGGTGCACGTGACAGTGTGCTCGTATGACAGGGTGCACGTGACAGTGTGCTCGTGTGTCAGGGTGCTCGTGTGTCAGGGTGCACGTGACAATGTAATCGTGTGTCACGTTGCAGGTGACAGTGTGGTCGTGTGTCAGGGTGCACGTGACAGTGTGTTCGTGTGTCAGGGTGCACGTGACAGTGTGCACGTGTGTCAGGGTGCTTGTGTGAACAGGGTGCTCGTGTGTCAAGGTGCACGTGACAGTGTGTTCGTGTGTCAGGGTGCACGTGACAGTGTGCTCGTGTGTCAGGGTGCAAGTGACAGTGTCCTCGTGTGTCAGGGTGCACGAGACAGTGTGCACGTGTATCAGGGTGCTTGTGTGAACAGGGTGCTCGTGTGTCAAGGTGCACGTGACAGTGTGTTCGTGTGTCAGGGGGCACGAGACAGTGTGCTCGTGTGTCAGGGTGCAGTTGAAAATGTGCTCGTGTGTCAGGGTGCACGTGACAGTGTGCTCGTTTCAGGGAGCACGTGACAGTGTCCTCGTGTGTCAGGATGCACGTGACAGTGTGCTCGTGTGTTATGGTGCACGTGACAGTGTGCTCGTGTGTCAGGGTGCACGTGACAGTGTGCTCGTGTGTCAGGGGTGCTCGTGTGTCAGGGTGCTCGTGTGTCAGGGTGCACGTGACAGTGTGCACGTGTGTCAGGGTGCACGTGACAGTGTCCTCGTGTGTCAGGTTGCACGTGACAGTGTCCTAGTGTGTCAGGGTGCACGTGACAGTCTGATCGTGTGTCAGGGTGCACGTGACATTGTGCTAGTGAATCAGGGTGCACGTGACAGTGTGGTCGTGTGTCAGGGTGCACGTGACATTGTGCTCATGAGTCAGAGTGCACGTGACAATGTGCTCGAGTGTCAGGGTGCACGTGCCAGTGCGCTCGTGTGTCAGGGTGCTCGTGAAAGTGTGCTCGTGTGTCAGAGTGCATGTGACAGTGAGCTCGTGTGTTAGGGTGCACGTGACAGTGTGCTCGTTTGTCAGGGTGCACGTGGCAGTGTGCTCGTGTGTCAGGGTGCACGTGTATCAGGGTGCACGTGACAGTGTGCTCGTGTGTCAGGGTGCTCGTGTGTCAGGGTGCACGTGACAGTGTGCTCGTGTTTCAGGGTGCACGTGACAGTGTGCTCGTGTGTCAGTGTGCTTGTGTGTTAGGGTGCACGTGACAGTGTGCTTGTGTGTTAGGGTGCACGTGACAGTGTGCTCATGTGTCAGGGTGCATGTGTCAGTGTGCACGTGTGTCAGGGTGCACATGACAGTGTGCTCGTGTGTCAGCGTGCACATGACAGTGTGCTCGTGTGTCAGGGTGCACGTAGACAGTGTGCTCGTGTGTCAGGGTGCTCGTGTGTTAAGGTGCACGAGACAGTGTGCTCGTGTGTCAGGGTGCACGTGACAGTGTGTACGTGTGTCATGGTGCACGTGATAGTGTGCTCGTGTGTCAGGGTGCACGTGACAGTGTGTACGTGTGTCAGGGTGCACGTGATAGTGTGCTCGTGTGTCAGGGTGCACGTGACAATGTGCTCGTGTGTCAGGGTGCACGTGACTGTGTACTCTAGTGTCAGGGTGCACGTGACAGTGTGCTCGTGTGTCAGGGTGCACGTGACAGTGTGCTCTTGTTTCAGGGAGCACGTGACAATGTGCTCGTGTGTCAGGGTGAACGTGACAGTGTGCTCATGTGTAAGGGTGCAAGTGACAGTGTGCTCAAGTGTCACGGTGCACGTGACAGTGTGCTCATGTGTCAGGGTGCACGTGACAGTGTGCTCGTGTGTCAGGGTGCACACGACAGTGTGCTCGTGTTTCAGGGTGCACGTGACAGTGAGCTCGTGTGTCAGGGTGCACGTGACAGTGTGCTCGTGTTTCAGGGTGCACGTGAAAATGTGCTCGTGTGTCAGGGTGCACGTGACAGTGTGTACGTGTGTCAGGGTGCACGTGATAGTGTGCTCGTGTGTCAGGGTGCACGTGAAAATGTGCTCGTGTGTCAGGGTGCACGTGACAGTGTGCTCTAGTGTCAGGGTGCACGTGACAGAGTTCTCGTGTGTCAGGGTGCACGTGACAGTGTGCTCATGTGTTAGGGTGCACGTGACAATGTGCTCTTATGTCAGGGTGCACGTGACAGTGTGCTCGTGTGTCAGGGTGCACGTGACAGTGTGCTCGTGTGTCAGGGTGCTCGTGACAGTGTGCTCGTGTGTCAGGGTGCTCGTGACAGTGTGCTTGTGTGTCAGGGTGCTCGTGACAGTGTGCTCGTGTGTCAGGGTGCACGTGTCAGTGTGCTCGTGTGTCAAGGTGCTCGTGACAGTGTGCTCGTGTGTCAGGGTGCACGTGACAGTGTGCACGTGTGTCAGGGTGCTCGTGACAGTGTGCACGTGTGTCAGGGTGCACGTGACAGTGTCCACGTTTGTCAGGGGGCACGTGACAGTGTGCTCCTGTGGCAGGGTGTACGTGACAATGTAATCGTGTGTCAGGTTGCACGTGACAGTGTGCTCGTGTGTCAGGGTGCACGTGAAAGTGTGCTCGTGTGTCAGGGTGCACGTGACAGTGTGCTCGTGTGTCAGGGTGCTCGTGTGTCAGGGTGCACGTGACAGTGTGATCGTGTGTCAGGGTGCACGTGACAGTGTCTTCGTGTGTCAGGGTGCACGTGACAGTGTCTTCGTGTGTCAGGGTGCTCGTGACAGTGTGCTCATGTGTCAGGGTGCAGTTGAGAGTGTGCTTGTGTGTCCGGGTTCACGTGACAGTGTCTTCGTGTGTCAGGTTGCACGTGACAGTGTGGTCGTGTGTCAGGGTGCACGTGACAGTGTGCTCGTGTGTCAGGGTGCACGTGACAGTGTGCTCGTGTGTCAGGGTACACGTGACAGTGTGCTCGTGTGTCAGGGTGCACGTGACAGTGTGATTGTGTGTCAGGGTGCACGCGACAGTGTCCTCGTGTGTCAGGTTACACGTGACAGTCTGATCGTGTGTCAGGGAGCACGTGACAGTGTGGTCGTGTGCCAGGTTGCACGTGACAGTGTGCTCGTGTGTTAGGGTGCACGTGTGGCAGGGTGCACGTGACAGTGTGCTCGTGTGTTAGGGTGCACGTGTGTCAGGGTGCACGTGACAGTGTGCTCGTGTGTTAGGGTGCACGTGTGTCAGGGTGCACGTGACAGTGTGCTCGTGTGTTAGGGTGCACGTGTGTCAGGGTGCACGTGACAGTGTGCTCGTGTGTTAGGGTGCACGTGTGTCAGGGTGCACGTGACAGTGTGCTCGTTTGTCAGGGTGTTCGTGACAGTGTGCTCGTGTGTCAGGATGCACGTGACAGTGTGCTCGTGTGTTAGGGTGCACGTGTGTCAGGGTGCACGTGACAGTGTGCTCGTGTGTCAGGATGCACGTGACAGTGTGCTCGTGTGTCAGGATGCACGTGACTGTGTGCTCGTGTGTCAGGATGCACGTGACAGTGTGCTCGTGTTTCAGGATGCACGTGACAGTGTGCTCGAGTGTCAGGGTGCACGTGACAGTGCGCTCGAGTGTCAGGGTGCACGTGACAGTGCGCTCGAGTGTCAGGGTGCACGTGACAGTGTGCTTGTGTGTCAGGGTGCTCGTGTGTCAGGGTGCACGTGACAGTGTGCTCGTGTGTCAGGATGCACGTGACAGTGTGCTCGTGTGTCAGGATGCACGTGACAGTGTGCTAGTGTGTTAGGGTGCACGTGTGTCAGGGTGCACGTGACAGTGTGTTCGTGTGTCAGGGTGCACGTGACAGTGTGCTCGTGTGTCAGGGTGCTCGTGTCAGGGTGCACGTGGCAGTGTGCTCGTGTGTCAGGGTGCACGTGACAGTGTGCTCGTGTGTCAGGGTGCTCGTGTGTCAGGGTGCTCGTGTTTCAGGGTGCACGTGACAGTGTGCTCGTGTGTCAAGGTGCACGTGTCAGTGTGCTCGTGTGTCAGGGTGCTCGTGTGTAAGGGTGCTCGTGACAGTGTGCACGTGTGTCAGGGTGCACGTGACAGTGTCCACGTTTGTCAGGGGGCACGTGACAGTGTGCTCCTGTGGCAGGGTGTACGTGACAATGTAATCGTGTGTCAGGTTGCACGTGACAGTGTGCTCGTGTGTCAGGGTGCACGTGGCAGTGTGCTCGTGTGTCAGGGTGCTCGTGTGTCAGGGTGAACGTGACAGTGTGATCGTGTGTCAGGGTGCATGTGACAGTGTCTTCGTTTGTCAGGGTGCACGTGACAGTGTCTTCGTGTGTCAGGGTGCTCGTGACAGTGTGCTCATGTGTCAGGGTGCAGTTGAGAGTGTGCTTGTGTGTCCGGGTGCACGTGACAGTGTCTTCGTGTGTCAGGTTGCACGTGACAGTGTGCTCGTGTGTCAGGGTGCACGTGACAGTGTGGTCATGTGTCAGGGTGCACGTGACAGTGTGCTCGTGTGTCAGGGTGCACATGACAGTGTGCTCGTTTGTCAGGGTACACGTGACAGTGTGCTCGTGTGTCAGGGTGCACGTGACAGTGTGATTGTGTATCACGGTGCACGCGACAGTGTCCTCGTGTGTCAGGGTACACGTGACAGTCTGATCGTGTGTCAGGGAGCACGTGACAGTGTGGTCGTGTGTCAGGTTGCACGTAACAGTGTGCTCGTGTGTTAGGGTGCACGTGTGTCAGGGTGCACGTGACAGTGTGCTTGTGTGTCAGGGTGCTCGTGTGTCAGAGTGCACGTGACCGTGTGCTCGTGTGTCAGGATGCACGTGTCAGTGTGCTCGTGTGTTAGGGTGCACGTGTGTCAGGGTGCACGTGACAGTGTGCTCGTGTGTCAGGGTGCTCGTGACAGTGTGCTCGTGTGTCAGGATGCACGTGACAGTGTGCTCGTGTGTTAGGGTGCACGTGTGTCAGGATGCACGTGACAGTGTGCTCGTGTGTCAGGATGCACGTGACAGTGTGCTCGTGTGTCAGGATGCACGTGACAGTGTGCTCGTGTGTCAGGATGCACGTGACAGTGTGCTCGTGAGTCAGGATGCACGTGACAGTGTGCTCGTGTGTCAGGCTGCACGTGACAGTGTGCTCGAGTGTCAGGGTGCACGTGACAGTGCGCTCGAGTGTCAGGGTGCACGTGACAGTGCGCTCGAGTGTCAGGGTGCACGTGACAGTGTGCTTGTGTGTCAGGGTGCTCGTGCGTCAGGGTGCACGTGACAGTGTGCTCGTGTGTCAGGATGCACGTGACAGTGTGCTCGTGTGTCAGGATGCACGTGACAGTGTGCTCGTGTGTTAGGGTGCACGTGTGTCAGGGTGCACGTGACAGTGTGCTCGTGTGTCAGGGTGCTCGTGTGTCAGGGTGCACGTGGCAGTGTGCTCGTGTGTCAGGGTGCACGTGACAGTGTGCTCGTGTGTCAGGGTGCTCGTGTGTCAGGGTGCACGTGACAGTGTGCTCGTGTGTCAGGGTGCACGTGACAGTGTGCTCGTGTGTCAGGGTGCTCGTGTTTCAGGGTGCACGTGGCAGTGTGCTCGTGTGTCAGGGTGCACGTGACAGTGTGCTCGTGTGTCAGGGTGCACGTGACAGGGTGCTCGTGTGTCAGGGTGCACGTGACAGTGTGCTCGTGTGTCAGGGTGCAGTTGACAGTGTGATTGTGTGTCAGGGTGCACGTGACCGTGTGATCGTGTGTCAGGGAGCACGTGACAGTGTGCTAGTGAATCAGGGTGCACGTGACAGTGTGGTCGTGTGTCAAGGTGCACGTGACATTGTGATTGTGTGTCAGGGTGCACGTGATAGTGTGATCGTGTGTCAGGGAGCACGTGACAGTGTGCTAGTGAATCAGGGTGCACGTGACAGTGTGGTCGTGTGTCAGGGTGCTCGTGTGTCAGGGTGCACGTGACAGTGTGATTGTGTGTCAGGGTGCACGTGACAGTGTGCTCGTGTGTCATGGTGCACGTGACAGTGTGGTCGTGTGTCAGGGTGCACGTGACAGTGTGGTCGTGTGTCAGGGTGCTCGTGACAGTTTGCTCGTGTGTCATGGTGCACGTGACAGTGTGCTCATGTGTCAGGGTGCACGTGACAGTGTGCTCGTGTGTCAGGGTGCACACGACAGTGTGCTCGTGTTTCAGGGTGCACGTGACAGTGAGCTCGTGTGTCAGGGTGCACGTGACAGTGTGCTCGTGTTTCAGGGTGCACGTGAAAATGTGCTCGTGTGTCAGGGTGCACGTGACAGTGTGTACGTGTGTCAGGGTGCACGTGATAGTGTGCTCGTGTGTCAGGGTGCACGTGAAAATGTGCTCGTGTGTCAGGGTGCACGTGACAGTGTGCTCTAGTGTCAGGGTGCACGTGACAGAGTTCTCGTGTGTCAGGGTGCACGTGACAGTGTGCTCATGTGTTAGGGTGTACGTGACAATGTAATCGTGTGTCAGGTTGCACGTGACAGTGTGCTCGTGTGTCAGGGTGCACGTGAAAGTGTGCTCGTGTGTCAGGGTGCACGTGACAGTGTCTTCGTGTGTCAGGGTGCTCGTGACAGTGTGCTCATGTGTCAGGGTGCAGTTGAGAGTGTGCTTGTGTGTCCGGGTTCACGTGACAGTGTCTTCGTGTGTCAGGTTGCACGTGACAGTGTGGTCGTGTGTCAGGGTGCACGTGACAGTGTGCTCGTGTGTCAGGGTGCACGTGACAGTGTGCTCGTGTGTCAGGGTACACGTGACAGTGTGCTCGTGTGTCAGGGTGCACGTGACAGTGTGATTGTGTGTCAGGGTGCACGCGACAGTGTCCTCGTGTGTCAGGTTACACGTGACAGTCTGATCGTGTGTCAGGGAGCACGTGACAGTGTGGTCGTGTGTCAGGTTGCACGTGACAGTGTGCTCGTGTGTTAGGGTGCACGTGTGGCAGGGTGCACGTGACAGTGTGCTCGTGTGTTAGGGTGCACGTGTGTCAGGGTGCACGTGACAGTGTGCTCGTGTGTTAGGGTGCACGTGTGTCAGGGTGCACGTGACAGTGTGCTCGTGTGTTAGGGTGCACGTGTGTCAGGGTGCACGTGACAGTGTGCTCGTGTGTTAGGGTGCACGTGTGTCAGGGTGCACGTGACAGTGTGCTCGTGTGTCAGGATGCACGTGACAGTGTGCTCGTGTGTCAGGATGCACGTGACTGTGTGCTCGTGTGTCAGGATGCACGTGACAGTGTGCTCGTGTTTCAGGATGCACGTGACAGTGTGCTCGAGTGTCAGGGTGCACGTGACAGTGCGCTCGAGTGTCAGGGTGCACGTGACAGTGCGCTCGAGTGTCAGGGTGCACGTGACAGTGTGCTTGTGTGTCAGGGTGCTCGTGTGTCAGGGTGCACGTGACAGTGTGCTCGTGTGTCAGGATGCACGTGACAGTGTGCTCGTGTGTCAGGATGCACGTGACAGTGTGCTAGTGTGTTAGGGTGCACGTGTGTCAGGGTGCACGTGACAGTGTGTTCGTGTGTCAGGGTGCACGTGACAGTGTGCTCGTGTGTCAGGGTGCTCGTGTCAGGGTGCACGTGGCAGTGTGCTCGTGTGTCAGGGTGCACGTGACAGTGTGCTCGTGTGTCAGGGTGCTCGTGTGTCAGGGTGCTCGTGTTTCAGGGTGCACGTGACAGTGTGCTCGTGTGTCAAGGTGCACGTGTCAGTGTGCTCGTGTGTCAGGGTGCTCGTGTGTAAGGGTGCTCGTGACAGTGTGCACGTGTGTCAGGGTGCACGTGACAGTGTCCACGTTTGTCAGGGGGCACGTGACAGTGTGCTCCTGTGGCAGGGTGTACGTGACAATGTAATCGTGTGTCAGGTTGCACGTGACAGTGTGCTCGTGTGTCAGGGTGCACGTGACAGTGTGCTCGTGTGTCAGGGTGCTCGTGTGTCAGGGTGAACGTGACAGTGTGATCGTGTGTCAGGGTGCATGTGACAGTGTCTTCGTTTGTCAGGGTGCACGTGACAGTGTCTTCGTGTGTCAGGGTGCTCGTGACAGTGTGCTCATGTGTCAGGGTGCAGTTGAGAGTGTGCTTGTGTGTCCGGGTGCACGTGACAGTGTCTTCGTGTGTCAGGTTGCACGTGACAGTGTGCTCGTGTGTCAGGGTGCACGTGACAGTGTGGTCATGTGTCAGGGTGCACGTGACAGTGTGCTCGTGTGTCAGGGTGCACGTGACAGTGTGCTCGTTTGTCAGGGTACACGTGACAGTGTGCTCGTGTGTCAGGGTGCACGTGACAGTGTGCTCGAGTGTCAGGGTGCACGTGACAGTGCGCTCGAGTGTCAGGGTGCACGTGACAGTGCGCTCGAGTGTCAGGGTGCACGTGACAGTGTGCTTGTGTGTCAGGGTGCTCGTGCGTCAGGGTGCACGTGACAGTGTGCTCGTGTGTCAGGATGCACGTGACAGTGTGCTCGTGTGTCAGGATGCACGTGACAGTGTGCTCGTGTGTTAGGGTGCACGTGTGTCAGGGTGCACGTGACAGTGTGCTCGTGTGTCAGGGTGCTCGTGTGTCAGGGTGCACGTGGCAGTGTGCTCGTGTGTCAGGGTGCACGTGACAGTGTGCTCGTGTGTCAGGGTGCTCGTGTGTCAGGGTGCACGTGACAGTGTGCTCGTGTGTCAGGGTGCACGTGACAGTGTGCTCGTGTGTCAGGGTGCTCGTGTTTCAGGGTGCACGTGGCAGTGTGCTCGTGTGTCAGGGTGCACGTGACAGTGTGCTCGTGTGTCAGGGTGCACGTGACAGGGTGCTCGTGTGTCAGGGTGCACGTGACAGTGTGCTCGTGTGTCAGGGTGCAGTTGACAGTGTGATTGTGTGTCAGGGTGCACGTGACCGTGTGATCGTGTGTCAGGGAGCACGTGACAGTGTGCTAGTGAATCAGGGTGCACGTGACAGTGTGGTCGTGTGTCAAGGTGCACGTGACATTGTGATTGTGTGTCAGGGTGCACGTGACAGTGTGCTCGTGTGTCAGGATGCACGTGACAGTGTGCTCGTGTGTCAGGATGCACGTGACAGTGTGCTAGTGTGTTAGGGTGCACGTGTGTCAGGGTGCACGTGACAGTGTGTTCGTGTGTCAGGGTGCACGTGACAGTGTGCTCGTGTGTCAGGGTGCTCGTGTCAGGGTGCACGTGGCAGTGTGCTCGTGTGTCAGGGTGCACGTGACAGTGTGCTCGTGTGTCAGGGTGCTCGTGTGTCAGGGTGCTCGTGTTTCAGGGTGCACGTGACAGTGTGCTCGTGTGTCAAGGTGCACGTGTCAGTGTGCTCGTGTGTCAGGGTGCTCGTGTGTAAGGGTGCTCGTGACAGTGTGCACGTGTGTCAGGGTGCACGTGACAGTGTCCACGTTTGTCAGGGGGCACGTGACAGTGTGCTCCTGTGGCAGGGTGTACGTGACAATGTAATCGTGTGTCAGGTTGCACGTGACAGTGTGCTCGTGTGTCAGGGTGCACGTGACAGTGTGCTCGTGTGTCAGGGTGCTCGTGTGTCAGGGTGAACGTGACAGTGTGATCGTGTGTCAGGGTGCATGTGACAGTGTCTTCGTTTGTCAGGGTGCACGTGACAGTGTCTTCGTGTGTCAGGGTGCTCGTGACAGTGTGCTCATGTGTCAGGGTGCAGTTGAGAGTGTGCTTGTGTGTCCGGGTGCACGTGACAGTGTCTTCGTGTGTCAGGTTGCACGTGACAGTGTGCTCGTGTGTCAGGGTGCACGTGACAGTGTGGTCATGTGTCAGGGTGCACGTGACAGTGTGCTCGTGTGTCAGGGTGCACGTGACAGTGTGCTCGTTTGTCAGGGTACACGTGACAGTGTGCTCGTGTGTCAGGGTGCACGTGACAGTGTGATTGTGTATCACGGTGCACGCGACAGTGTCCTCGTGTGTCAGGGTACACGTGACAGTCTGATCGTGTGTCAGGGAGCACGTGACAGTGTGGTCGTGTGTCAGGTTGCACGTAACAGTGTGCTCGTGTGTTAGGGTGCACGTGTGTCAGGGTGCACGTGACAGTGTGCTTGTGTGTCAGGGTGCTCGTGTGTCAGAGTGCACGTGACCGTGTGCTCGTGTGTCAGGATGCACGTGTCAGTGTGCTCGTGTGTTAGGGTGCACGTGTGTCAGGGTGCACGTGACAGTGTGCTCGTGTGTCAGGGTGCTCGTGACAGTGTGCTCGTGTGTCAGGATGCACGTGACAGTGTGCTCGTGTGTTAGGGTGCACGTGTGTCAGGATGCACGTGACAGTGTGCTCGTGTGTCAGGATGCACGTGACAGTGTGCTCGTGTGTCAGGATGCACGTGACAGTGTGCTCGTGTGTCAGGATGCACGTGACAGTGTGCTCGTGAGTCAGGATGCACGTGACAGTGTGCTCGTGTGTCAGGCTGCACGTGACAGTGTGCTCGAGTGTCAGGGTGCACGTGACAGTGCGCTCGAGTGTCAGGGTGCACGTGACAGTGCGCTCGAGTGTCAGGGTGCACGTGACAGTGTGCTTGTGTGTCAGGGTGCTCGTGCGTCAGGGTGCACGTGACAGTGTGCTCGTGTGTCAGGATGCACGTGACAGTGTGCTCGTGTGTCAGGATGCACGTGACAGTGTGCTCGTGTGTTAGGGTGCACGTGTGTCAGGGTGCACGTGACAGTGTGCTCGTGTGTCAGGGTGCTCGTGTGTCAGGGTGCACGTGACAGTGTGGTCGTGTGTCAGGGTGCTCGTGACAGTTTGCTCGTGTGTCAGGGTGCACGTGACAGTGCACTCGTGTGCCAGGGTGCACGTGACAATGCGCTCGTGTGCCAGGGTGCACGTGACAGTGCGCTCGTGTGCCAGGGTGCACGTGACAGTGTGCTTGTGTGTCAGGGTGCACGTGACAGTGTGCTCGTGTGTCAGGGTGCACGTGACAGTGTGCTTGTGTGTCAGGGTGCACGTGACAGTGTGCTTGTGTGTCAGGGTGCACGTGACAGTGTGCTCGTGTGTCAGGGTGCACGTGACAGTGTGCTTGTGTGTCAGGGAGCACGTGACAGTGTGCTTGTGTGTCAGGGTGCACGTGAATATGTGCTCGAGTGTCAGGGTGTACGTAACAGGGTGCTCGTGTGTCAGGGTGCACGTGACAGTGTGCTCGTTTGTCAGGGTGCACGTGGCAGTGTGCTCGTGTGTCAGGGTGCACGTATATCAGGGTGCACGTGACAGTGTGCTCGTGTGTCAAGGTGTACGTGACAGTGTGCTCGTGTGTCAGGGTGCACGTGTATCAGGGTGCACGTGACAGTGTGCTCGTGTGTTAGGCTGCACGTGTATCAGGGTGCACGTGACAGTGTGCTCGTTTGTCAGGGTGCACGTGGCAGTGTGCTCGTGTGTCAGGGTGCACGTGTATCAGGGTGCACGTGACAGTGTGATCGTGTGTCAGGGTGCTTGTGAAAGTGTGCTCTTGTACTCACCTAGTTGTACTCACCTAGTTGTGTTTGCAGGGGTTGAGCTCTGGCTCTTTGGTCCCGCTCTCAACCGTCAATCAACAGGTGTACAGATTCCTGAGCCTATTGGGCTCTGTCATATCTACACTTGAAACTGCGTATGGAGTCAGCCTCCACCACATCACTTCCTAATGCATTCCATTTGTCAACCACTCTGACACTAAAAAAGTTCTTTCTAATATCTCTGTGACTCATTTGGGCACTCAGTTTCCACCTGTGTCCCCTTGTGCGTGTGCCCCTGGTGTTAAATAGACTGTCTTTATCTACCCTATCAATTCCCTCCAGAATCTTGAATGTGGTGATCATGTCCCCCCTAACTCTTCTGTCTTCCAACGAAGTGAGGTTTAAGTCCCGTAGTCTCTCCTCGTAGCACATACCTCTCAGCTCGGGTACTAGTCTGGTGGCAAACCTTTGAACCTTTTCCAGTTTAGTCTTATCCTTGACTAGATATGGACTCCATGCTGGGGCTGCATACTCCAGGAATGGCCTGACATATGTGGTATACAAAGTTCTGAATGATTCTTTACCCAAGTTTCTGAATGCCGTTCGTATGTTGGCCAGCCTGGCATATGCCTTTTTCCAGCTTCGTCTTGTGCTTGACAATGTACGGGCTCCATGCTGGGGCCGCATTCTTCAGGACTTGTATTACGTATGTGGTGTACAAGATTTCAAACGATTCCTTACAAAGGTTCCTAAAGGCTGTTCTGATGTTAGCCAGCCTCGCATATGCCGCTGACGTAATTCGCTTTATGTGGACTTCAGGAGACAGGTTTGGTGTGATATCAATTCCTAGATATTTATCTCTTTCCGTTTTATTAAGTACTTCATCTCCTATTGTGTATCTTGTGTCTGGCCTCCTGTTTCCACTGCCTAGTTTCATTACTTTGCATTTACTCTGGTTAAACTTTAGCAGCCATTTGTTGGACCATTCATTCAGTCTGTCTAGGTCGTCCTGTAGCCTCCTACTATCATCCTCTGTTTCAATCCTCCTCATATGCGTGTGTGTGTATGTGTTGTGTTTTGAACGATCTATCGGTCTCAGCAAATGATTTTCACATAATATATATTCAAAATGTCTTTCGGCCAACAAGCATGAGAGAGAGTGACAAACATTTACTGAGTGTAGAGTAACTATAGCACCTGAAGAAGGCTCTTCACGTAACTGTGGAGCTAAGGTGAAGCCGTCCTTAGTACCCACCTGGCAAGAACTTGATGGCGGTAGTGATGGCTAGTAGTGACGTCAGCAGCGTCGCCTGCAAGAGCCGCCTCCACAGCATCACCACTATTCCTTTAGGAATCCGTGCACATCTCTGAAGCAAAAATCATACAGTATATCTCATGGTTGGGAGATGGTTAACTCCAAGGACATGATGCTGACAACCACGCAGGGACTTGATAATGACCTTACACTTGAAAAGTTATCAGTCCGATAGTTATTCGTCCAAACGTTTTCTGTCTGAAAGTTATGTCTTCAAAAGTTATCTCTCGAAAAAGTTATTGCATCTAAAGTTATATCTCTAAAAGTTGTCTGCCAAAAGATATCTCAGCAAATGATATTTCATGAAAAGCTGTCTCTCCAAAATATTTACCATCAACTCTCGTTAAGCGAGGATATTCAAAACTTGTTGAAAACATAAAATAATTTGTATCTGATGGATCGACATTAATATATAATTTATCGGCTGTAAACATTGATCTATTGTTGTAATTTTTTTGTTTGACTGTAATATTTGATGTTTTGGCTCTAATCTTTCATGTATCGCTGTATTCTTTGATGTATCGCTGTAATCTGTTATGTATCGATTGTAATATTTGATGGATCGGTGTTAATCTCTGATGTAGCGGTTGTAATCTTTAATGCAACGTCTGTAGTCTTTGATCTAACATCTGTACTTTTGGATGTATCGGCAGTAATTTATTATATATTGGTGAAATCTTTGATGTATTGGCTGTAGTTTTATGTAATGTCAGAATATATAATCGTTGATATAACGTTTGTAATCTTGATATGTAGGCTGTAATCTTTGATGTATCGGCTCAAATACGGAATACAATCTAAACCTTTTTGATTCAGAGCCCCATAAATGATGTGATCCTGTGTGTGTTGGCACTTTATTCTACAACATATTAACAAGGAGCTTCAAAAGTTCTATTTAAATGCATACATTCACCAAGAGGTGTATTCTGGTTTTCGGTGTATACACACTGATAGTGGAAACACACTACAGTACAGTTGCTGGTGAGGTACTTGATGGTATTAGTACCTTGAGAAAGGTAATTGGTGGTATTAGTACCCTGTGAGAGGTACTTGGGGGTATTAGTACCTTGAGAAAGGTACTTGGTGCTATTAGTGCCCTGAGAGAGGTACTTGGGGGTATTAGTACCTTGAGAAAGGTCCTTGGTGGTATTAGTACCTTGAGAAAGGTACTTGGTGCTATTAGTGCCCTGAGAGAGGTACTTGGGGGTATTAGTACCTTGAGAAAGGTATTTGTTGGTATTAGTACCTTGAGAAAGGTACTTGGTGGTATTAGTACCCTGAGAGAGGTACTTGGTGGTATTAGTACCCTGAGAGAGGTACTTGGGGGTATTAGTACCTTGAAAAAGGTACTTGGTGGTATTAGTACCCTGTGAAAAGTACTTGGTGGTATTAGTACCTTGAGAGAGGTACTTGGTGGTATTAGTACCTTGAGAGAGGTACTTGGTGGTATTAATAACTTGAGTAAAGTACTTGGTGGTATTAGTACCTTGAGAGAGGTACTTGGTGGTATTAGTACCTTGAGAGAGGTACTTGGTAGTATTAGTACCTTGAGAGAGGTAATTGGTGGTATTAATAACTTGAGTAAAGTACTTGGTGGTATTACTTCACTAATTGTGATGGTTGCTATTTCCTCGTTCTTATCTTTCCTTTTTCCTCCTCCCTATTCTCTTTTCTCATTGTCTTTCCCACCGACTTTAGCCATTCTTGATTATCCTTTTTACCCATTCTTCATTATTCTTTCAAACATCTTATTTTTGACGCCCCAGTGTTTGAGGAGGCACACTCTTTCACCCATAGAACGGCGGTACCCGACGTTCTGAGCAAGGGGACGCTTTTATTGTCAATGGTCGTCTGCATTGGTGAACCCGATCTAAACGGACTGACGGTTTTTAAGGTGGCGATTGCAGGGCGTATACTTACGATGCTCCCTTAGGGGGGGGGGGCCGTCTTGTCGGGTGTCCTACCCTCTAACTGTGGTTCCATGGTTTGTATGGTGGTATAGGGGGGGGGGCTCATTCGTGAATGAAATTATTACCAACTCGTTTTTATGCCGCTGAATGATCCTCTAATAACTTCCCAGGCTCGTAGGGTGGGCGACCAGGCAGCCGAGTCGGACTGTGTTGGAAAACCGGGCACTATAGCGCCCGCCACATTGAGTCCAGACTAAGCCTCTTCTTGGACGCTCCCGACTACCCCCCCCCCCCCCCCTCTGCTCCCCCTCCCTGCTCTGTGGTAGTGTTGAGCCCAAAGTCACCAGTGGTGACCACCTAATCACCTGGAGCGGCTACTTCTCTCATTGTGACAACTAGATCTGTTTTACCACCCCTTTCGCTAAGGGTTCTCGGCACCAACACCCTTACAGATGTTCTCGCACGAGTCCTTCCAGTGCTAAAACTTTCCACGCCTTCTTTGATCCTACTACTTGGACAAAATACTTTGATCTCAACTATGAAGATTCTACACGTCCTGGTGATTTCTTCCTCCATAAACACCTCGTTGATTCGGTGGTTTTAACCCCACCCGTTTTTATACACGTGTCGTTGCTGCTCGTTTTCAGGATGCAGCTGCCCACTTAGCCGTATTGTCCAGCATTGGGGGTGACCCCTGTTACGGTTTCCAAAAAGACCTGGTTAAATGCCAATATTGTCACTGTTATCCTCCCCCACCATGTGGCGACTGATGTTAGGACGCAGAAAGACTGCCACAAGGATATTAAATATATCCTTGAAAGGCAAGGCCATTCTGTCCTCCAGGTTAGTAGTGTAAATGACCCCAAGTAGGGGCCGTTTTGCTTTTTCCGATGGCCCCCAACTTGGAGCAGGTTTTTTCCATGTTTTCCCTGACGGCCCCAACTTGGGGTGGGTCTTTTCCATTACCCCGGCGAGCAAGTCGAGGCTTTTTTCCGACGTCCCCAACTTGGCGCAGGGATGATAAAAAAAAATCCGATTTCTAAATCTAGCTCGGGGTATGTTGTTCAATTTTGTTTTCGTTGGTAACTCTTAGTCTCCTAATATTTTCATTCATTTATCATCCGCTCCCGACCGTCATAAGTAATTTTCCAAAATGTTAGATTAAAAGGCTCCCTCCTGGGTCCCTGCTATTTTGATCAAGGGGATTAAAAGGCCGGTCCCTGTCTGTGTGTTTTGCATTATCCCAGTGATCCTGCACAGACATCGCAAATGGTTAATGACGTCACCCTGTCCTCATCTTCCCTATATAAGACCGTTTTCTATTATGGTGTACATATTTCTAACCCATACTTATCTGGAAGTTTCATATTTATAGTGTCCAGCCGACGATCGTTTATTGATCAAAGAAATTGATGAAACCACTGTCTTTTATTCACATGAAACAAGGGGAGCAAGACAGACTATGAACTATCATGTATCTCAGCATTCCCCCCTGTTACCAAACCAGTATTTACCCAATTCACTTTCCTAAATATAAAACTTATCCAATTTATACCCATTGTTTAGTGTTCTGTCTCGAGTTAATACTTTTAATGTCCTATTAATATCCCTTTTGTCATGTCCATTCATCCACTTGCACACCTCTATCATCTCACCCCCTAATTTTTCACCTTTCTAGATAATGTAATTTAAGCTTTAACAATCTTTCTTCAAGCATCGCTTGTCGAGCTTAGGGAAATAAGATAAAAATTCACATCTCCCATTTGTATGAAACAGATCCCCAAGACATGGAGACTTCAACAGGAATTCAGTAGTATTCCCAAGTGCATGTTAATATATAATTTTTCAAAACCGGCTACACCAACACTCAGACATTTTTATTTAATTCATCCCTCACTGATAGTCCTGTGTACGTCACACATTCGCTCAAAAATATGCCCCCACATCTTACTGAAGCATATTACAAATCAAAATACTCATTCAGTGTGCATATATATATATATATATATATATATATATATATATATATATATATATATATATATATATATATATATATATATATATATATATATATACATATATATATATATATATATATATATATATATATATATATATATATATATATATATATATATATATATATATATATATATATATATATATGAACTATATTGAGTAGAAGCTGCATCGCATGTTTTGAAATAGGCCTTCTACAGTTACCTTCATTCAGATGTTCTCATCCCCAATGGGATTTTATCCACCAATGGGTACATTTCTTTTAGCCAACGTCACACATGCGGTTCCAAGGAGGGACCCAGCCTCTCATTATCCCATTCCTTAATCTCTCAATGACTCAAGTGTTCGCTGTGTCATCACAGGCTATGGCATGTCTTGTATTATCTCATATCTAGCTCATTGCATTTTTCTGTTATTCATTTCATCAGTCCTACCAAACTAACCTAACCTGACCTAAAATAAACAAATGTATTCTACAGTAATAACACCCATTGTTATTTTAGCAACGTCACAAAAGCTTCCCCCCAGTATAAGGATAAATTATGGCCACCCATTAACAGATAGGTGTCAAGGCCAACACAGCAACCTGACTGTTCAACTATGAGTGATGTCACAAAGATGCTCAATGAGGCCTTTGCCTGCTACTTATCTGTGTTATGTATTTAATGTTATTATTCGAAAAATGGTTAGACTATCCACCCCCCACCTTACCTAACTTCATCAGAGGTGTAAGAATATACATTACAGTCATCCACAACTGTAATCATTCATTATGCAGTGATAAGATCAAAAACTAAAATAGCGACCCAAATGTCGTACCACAATTTAAACAGAATCGTACATCTGGCAGGTCATCTGTCCTAGTATCTGTGCTCATTGGCTAGTCAGCAGTCCTCACATCCATCAAATAGCTGCCCAAATGTCGAACCGCAATTCATCCATCTTGCAACACAGCTGGATCCTAACCAGTACAAGAACATAAGAACATAAGAACAAAGGCAACTGCAGAAGGCCTATTGTCCTATTCGAGGCAGCTCCTATTTATAACCACCCAATCCCACTCATATACTTGTCCAACCCGCGCTTGAAACAATCGAGGGACCCCACCTCCACCACGTTACGTGGCAATTGATTCCACAAATCAACAACCCTGTTACTGAACCAGTATTTACCCAAGTCTTTCCTAAATCTAAACTTATCCAATTTATACCCATTGTTTCGTGTTCTGTCTTGTGTTGATACTTTTAATACACTATTAATATCCCATTTGTTATGTCCGTTCATCCACTTGTAAACCTCTACCATATCACCCTTAACTCTTCGCCTTTCCAGTGAATGCAAGTTAAGCCTTGTTAATCTTTCTTCATATGAAAGATTTCTAATTTGGGGAATTAACTTATCCTACGCTGAACACGTTCAAGTGAATTTATATCTATTCTATAGTATGGCGAACAAAACTGAACTGCATAATCTAAATGGGGCCTAACCAGAGCAAGATATAGCAGAAGAAAAACACCAGGTGTCTTGTTACTAACGCTTCGATTAATAAATCCCAGTGTCTTATTTGCCTTATTACGAACATTCAGGCATTGATCCTTTTGTTTTAAATTCTTACTAATCATAACTCCCAGATCCCTTTCGCAATTCGACTTTGCAATCTCCACACCATCTAGCTCGTATCTTGTTACTCTATCATCATTACCTAGCCTCATAACTTTACATTTATCAGCATTAAACTGCATCTGCCAATCCTTTGACCATTTCAAAACCCTATTTAGATCAACTTGAAGTGATAGTGAGTCTTCTTCCGTGTTAATTTCCCTACAGATTTTTGTATCATCGGCAAATTTGCAAATGTTGCTACTCAAACCTGAATCTAAATCATTTATATATATTATAAACAACAGAGGTCTCAGGACAGAGCCCTGAGGTACTCCACTAACAACATTATCCCACTCTGACTTAACCCCATTTATACTAACTCTGTTTCCTTTGGAATAGCAATGCCCTAATCCAACCTATTATAGCACACACAATACCATGAGCCTCTATTTTTTTAATCAGTCTTTTAGGTGGCACTGTATCAAAAGCTTTGCTAAAGTCAAGGTACACAACATCACAATCCTTACCACTATCAACTGCCTCAACTATGCTGGAATAAAATGATAGCAAATTTGTTAAACATGAACGGCCATTTGTAAAACCAAGTTGCGACTCATTTATTAATTTATGTTAACTCGGACCTATCCTGTTTCTGATATAGGTAAATAATCTCCCAGAGGGTATAGACTCATTCCTCTCAATGTTTGGTGACGACGCCAAAATTATGAGAAGGATTAATGCAGAGGAGGACAGCTTAAGGCTTCAAGAAGACCTGGACAAGCTGCAGGAATGGTCGAACAAATGGTTGTTAGAGTTTAACCCAAGCAAATGTAATGTAATAAAGATAGGGGTAGGAAGCAGGAGACCAGATACAAGGTATCATTTGGGAGACGAAATACTTCAGGAGTCAGAGAGAGAGAAAGACCTGGGGGTTGATATCACGCCAGACCTGTCCCCTGAAGCTCATATCAAGAGGATAACATCAGCAGCATGTGCCAGGTTGGCTAACATAAGAACGGCCTTTAGAAACTTGCGTAAGGAATCTTTCAGAACATTATATACCACATATGTCAGACCAATCCTGGAGTATGCGGCTCCAGCATGGAGTCCATATTTAGTCAAGCATAAGACTAAACTGGAAAAGGTTCAAAGGTTTGCCACGAGACTAGTACCCGAGCTGAGAGGTATGAGCTACGAGGAGAGACTACGGGAATTAGACCTCACTTCGTTGGAAGACAGAAGAGTTAAGGGGACATGATCACCACATTCAAGATTCTCAAGGGAATCGACAGGACAAAAATAAAGACAGGTTATTTAACACAAAGGGCACACACACTATTGCACACAGGTGGAAACTGAGTGCCCAAATGAGCCACAGAGATATTAGTAAGAACTTTTTAGTGTTAGAGTGGTTGACAAATGGAATGCATTAGGGGGTGATTTGGTGGAGGCTGGCTCCATACACAGTTTCAAGTGTAGATATGATAGAGCCCAATAGGCTCAGGAACCTGTACACCTGTTGATTGACGGTTGAGAGGTGGTACCAATGAGCCAAAGCTCAACCCTCGCAAGCACAACTATGTGAGTACATACATACATACATACATACGTATGTATGTATGTATGTATGAATGTATGTATGTACGTACGTACTTATGTATGTATGTACGTACATACATACATACACATACATACATACATACATACATACATATACTCCACAATCCGTACATACATACATATACTCCACAATACATACATACATACATATACTCCACAACCCATACATGCATAGAGAATAGCCTGTTTTTGCCACCATTAATCAGACGTTATTTATGCCATATGAATCCCTAAAGGTAGAGGTAGGATCCCTAAGAGGTAGCGGGTAGAGGGTCAGGTCAAGGGAGAGGGAGAGGGAAGACGTACCGTGCGCGCTCCGTTAAAATCGTGACATTAACCGGGATTTCTTAGGACTACAGCCATGGGTTACTGATTACAGACATCACAAGTGCATAGAGACCCGCTGGAAAATTGAAAACAGTCATTAACAATGGAACTTTGTGTTAAATAGAGAATAAACGGGAGACCACGTGTGAGCCAGTGAACGAGGCTTTGTGTACATGCGTGCAAGCGGTATGAGGAAAAACATAGTGAACAGTGATTCGTGGAACAGTGAAGTGGAACGGGTATCACAACACACATATAAGTTGTAAGTGTAGGAAAACCGTGCATAGAATATTATAAATATAGAATACTAGAAATATAGAATAGTGGCAAGAGGCAGCATCAGCTAGACTGTCACACAAGCCACGGGGCCTACCCCAAGGCACGTCCACAGTGATAAAATACGGAAAATATATAGTGTAATATGGAAATGTGGATCTAGGTATTAGTAATAAAGTGAGTGAGTAACATTGCAAGCCGGAAATTAGGCGGAAAATTCCTTGTAAGAATACAAGCAAAGAATAAATCAGTGTTATAAATCGAGTAACTGGAAACATCAACCTGGGACAACAAGAGGTCACCTGTACCGACCGCGGACCAGCTTTCTCTACCCTACGCTAAGTACCTGCCATAAAGTTTGAACAAAATAACATACATAATATTACAAATATACGGTATACTTTAATATTATAAATATTAAATATATAAATATATACATATAATTTTATAAAGAGTTAAAAGAACTGACATCAACAAGTGATCCATACAGTGAAGCACAAATACAATACATCAGACAATGGAGAGGTGTGGCGAGTGTTCGGGAGTATTGGTGTTACGGCCCTCTCGGGACGCAACGGGGTCCTTACTCTGATGTTGTTAGAGGAAGATATAATGTATCCGTTCCCGAGCCAGTAGTGGCTATCAAGGGATGAGATCCGTGACGTAAGTAACTTAAAGGGAGTAGGGAAAGAAAGTTAAGAACTTAATATTATACTTATTACCATCACCAATTAAATATATAAAATCAAAAAGTGCACAGGGGGAGGGTATTAACACTATACAAGGGGATTAATCCATAATCGTTGTCTTCTGCTGAAGACGCTGGTGCCACAACTCTCGGTGCCGAGTCCTTGGTGCTTTCTTCGTGGCCACACAACGAATTATCCAAAGAAGTTGAGCCTACCCTGGCTACAGGTCAGCCAAAACACAGGTCCACTGGGGGCACCGTCGTGGAGGCCGTCAACCACACGTCCAGCTGGTCTGCTGGCAGGTACTGAGCCACCAAGGCTGGTACGGCCACTCCACGAACGATATAAGGGGTACGCCCTAGACAGGAGTCTCGTGTGATATCACAAATCACCCTCCTGTCTTCAGTACCCCAGTGGATGATCGTCTCCAACAGTCGGTCCCGGGTAAATCCTCTTACTGCCACTCCACTGGCAGGCTAACACATCACAGTGTTCTTCCGGGGGGACGACTTCACAACAGCTGCAGCAACGGTCAAGGTATGGAGACTGGCTGCCTCGGGTAGACTGACTCCACTTCCCTCACAGTGGTCCCAGGTCGGCTCTGTAAGCAGACACGTCATCAATAACTGGGACACTAAAACACCTCACTTACGGGCTCGGGCGCAAACACCTGACGTATCCAGTCCATAGATGGCGCTGTCGTCGGAGCACCACCTCACCAGAGGTCAGGAGCAGCTGTGTTGTGAGCTGCTCAGGACTGGAAACTGGCCCTTGTGGCCGATATTCGCCGTCCTCATCCGGTGTCGTCGTTCGTTTGGCGGGGGTTTCGGGAGCTGACCCACAGATGGCGTAGTCGTTACTGCTCCTTGCTCGGACGCTGGATCCGGGTTCGTAACAATTGGGAAGACGTAATGTAGGCGTCAAGTGTTGCATCTGTAACATAAGATTTCACCTGGCCTTTGCAGAATTATCTCCAGGATGCACTAAAGGGCAAGGAATTTACTGGGTTTGCAAAGATGACAGATTAATGTTGGAGAACATAACTAAACTGATGAAAAATATTCCCGAGTCACCGAGATTATCATTCACGGACAAGCTGCCAGAGATATATGCGGACTGGGAAAAGACAACACTGGATAATGACCAAAACTCAGGAACAGATAGTTTAGAGAACCGCAGCAGTAGTGTGGAGGAAGAGGGTATTGTGGTACAAAATAATAGCAATATTGCAGAGCCAGGTAATATAAACGATGAGAGCAACAGTGAGACAGAGGGCATAAATGAAGGAATTTGGACGAAAAACGGAGATGGCTCCAATATAGAGATAGACAAGACAGACACAGGTATAAATACCTTGAAAAACGCAAAACCGGAACATATTTGCAAATTCTACCCTAAAGGAATATGCAAATATGGAAAATTAGGAGCAAAATGCAATTTTCTGGATCCTCGAAAATGCAAGAACATGTTGGAGAGGGGTACATGCCGTTTTGGAACAGGGTGTAGATACTTTCACCCTAAATTATCTCAATTTTCAATTAGAGACAAAATATGTTACAATCTTCAGTGTCCGGAATTCCACGTGAGAGGTACACAGCGTTATAGACGGGAAGATCAATATGACACTACTGGAAATTTTTTAGAGGAAGGCAGAAACAAAGTAGTAAATATAAGAGAGAGGAACAGTCAGATGTAACCACGCCAGGAGTACAGAGGGGAACGGAGATGCCCACAAGACTGGAATACAAATTATCAACAAGCACATACCTGGTTGATACCTGGTTGATGGGGTTCTGGGAGTTCTTCTACTCCCCAAGCCCGGCCCGAGGCCAGGCTTGACTTGTGAGAGTTTGGTCCACTAGACTGTTGCTTGGAGCGGCCCGCAGGCCCACATACCCACCACAGCCCGGTTGGTCCGGCACTCCTTGGACGAATAAATCTAGTTTCCCCTTGAAGATGTCCACGGTTATTCCTGCAATATTTCTTATGCTTGCTGGGAGGACGTTGAACAACCGCGGACCTCTGATGTTTATACAGTGTTCTCTGATTATGCCTATGGCACCTCTGCTCTTCACTGGTTCTATTCTGCATTTTCTTCCATAGCGTTCACTCCAGTACGTTGTTATTTTACTGTTTAGATTTGGTACTTGGCCCTCCAGTATCTTCCAGGTGTATATTATTTGATATCTCTCTCGTCTTCTTTCTAGTGAGTACATTTGGAGAGCTTTGAGATGATCCGAATAATTTAGGTGCTTTATTGCGTCTATGCGTGCCGTATATGTTCTCTGTATTCCCTCTATTTCAGCAATCTCTCCTGTTCTGAAAGGGGGAAGTGAGTACTGAGCAGTACTCAAGACGGGACAACACAAGTGACTTGAAGAGTACAACCATTGTGATGGGATCCCTGGATTCGAAAGTTCTCGTAATCCATCCTATCATTTTTCTAGCTGTCGCAATATTTGCTTGGTTATGCTCCTTAAACGTTAGGTCGTCAGACATTATTATTCCCAAATCCTTTACAGGCTGTTTTCCTACTATGGGTACATTTGATTGTGTTTTGTACTCTGTATTATGTTTATGGTCCTCATTTTTACCGTACCTGAGTACCTGGAATTTATCACTGTTAAACATTATGTTATTTACTGATGCCCAGTCGAAAATTTTATTAATATCAGCTTGAAGTTTTTCAGTGTCTTCAGGCGAGATAATTTTCATACTGATTTTTGTGTCATCTGCAAAGGATGATACGAAGCTGTGACTTGTATTTTTGTCTATATCTGATATGAGAATTAGGAAAAGCAGCGGTGCAAGGACTGCACCCTGAGGTACAGAGCTTTTAACTGCACTTGGACTAGATTTTATTTGGTTGACCGTTACTCGCTGAGTCCTGTTTGACAGAAAACTGAGTATCCAGCGTCCTACTTTACCGGTTATTCCCATTGACTTCATTTTGTTTGCTATCACGCCATGGTCACATTTATCGAAAGCCTTTGCGAAGTCCGTGTATATCACATCAGCATTCTGTTTTTCTTCTAATGCCTCAGTGACTTTGTCGTAGTGCTCAAGTAGCTGTGAGAGGTGATCTTCTCGAGGTGAGAGGAAAGTAGCTGTGATCTTCCCGCTCGAAATCCATGTTGGCCTAGGTTGTGGAGGTCATTGGTCTCCATGAAATTGGTGACCTGACTCCTAATCACTCTCTCAAATACTTTTAAAATGTGCGATGTTAGTGCAACTGGTCTATAATTCTTTGCCAATGCTTTGCTCCCTCCCTTGTGTAGAGGGGCTATGTCTGCTACTTTAAGTGCATCTGGTATCTCCCCCGTGTCCAAGCTCTTCCTCCACACTATACTGAGTGCCTGTGCTACCGGCACTTTGCATTTCTTTATAAATATTGAATTCCATGAGGTACAGAGGTACTACACCACACAACACCCGTCCTACTACCAAACTGGACGAATCACTTCCAAAACAACACACCCTGGACCGGGGTAGAGTGGGGGGAGAACTACCAAAGCCCACCAAAAGTGACACGCAATGTGGGAAATCATTCATATTTGCAAACATACAAGGCTTGAAACCAAAATCAAGAAATAAAGCTAAGTTCGTAAATGGCCTCCTAATAGAATCGAACTCAGTATGTGGTGCATTTTTACAGAAACCCACACAAAAGACCACATGGATAGTGAAATCTGGATTCCGAATTATAATCTATATAGAAGTGACAGAGTAATTAGGTCAATTGGAGGAGTAGGTCTGTATATTAAAGAAGAGCTGGCATGCACAGAGTTCCTGAACTCGTTCAATGAGGTGGTAGAGGTACTTGGAATCAAGGTAGAAAATATTAATCTACTTAATATTTTAATATACAAACCGCCAGATGCAACAGTTGAGGAATTTACTGAACAGATCCACAAAATAGAGAATATCCTTGATAACCTCGCAAACCCAGTACCAGATATTATCTTCCTTGGAGACTTCAATCTACCCAGTTTAAAATGGAGAATAGTAAACAATAACATCATAGTGGGAAGTCAACCTGGAAATAACCAACCACAGGTCAGAGAACTACTGAGATTCTTTGACAAATTCTCGCTCAGTCAGCAGATTACAGAACCAACTAGGAACGAAAACACGCTGGACCTGATATTCACGAACAATGAGGAGCTAATCAGAGACATTACTGTCTCAGACACTACGTACTCGGACCACAAGCTCATTGAAGTACAAACTAACATTAATAAAGGTAGTAGGCCCAAGAGAAACAACAAGTGAGAAGGGCTATTCAATAAATTCAATTTTAATAATAAGAGGATAGACTGGGAGAAACTAAACAGGGAACTTACAAACACTCAATAGGAAAATGTTCTAAGAAATAAAAATCCTACACAGGGAATAGAAAAACTGACTTCTGAAGCATACGAAGTCTGTCTGAAACATGTTCCTTTGAGGAAAGCCAAAAAGAGGTCCAGTGTAGAAAGAGAACGCAGACGACATTACAAAAGGAGGAAGAAATTAACGGAAATGCTTAAGCAGACACGACTCTCCATACAAAGAAGAAATAATTTAAACGGGGAGATTGAAGAAATCGAACAGAGACTGAAGCATTCCTATCAGACTGAAGAAAGACAACTAGAACAGAAAGCAATTCAAGAAATAAAGAAAAACCTAAAATATTTCTTCACATATGCTAAATCAAAAGCGAAAACCACTGCCAGTATTGGACCTATTCGTATTAGTGAAGGTTCATACACTGAGGATGACAAAGAAATTAGTGAAATCCTGAAAAAGCAGTATGAAGACATGTTTAGCACTCCAATAGTCAGCATGAAAGTGGAAGATTCGGACAATTCCTTTATGAATGATACTCAGACACCTGTAAATATAACTGATATCAACACGAGTGTGGCAGATTTTGAAAGAGAAATTGACAATATGCCCATGCACTCAGCCCCGGGTCCAGACTCATGGAATTCAATATTTATAAAGAAATGCAAAGTGCCAGTAGCACAAGCACTCAGTATAGTGTGGAGGAAGAGCTTGGACACAGGGGAGATACCAGATGCGCTTAAAGCAGCAGACATTGCCCCTCTACACAAGGGTGGTAGCAAAGCATTGGCAAAGAATTATAGACCAGTTGCACTAACGTCCCACATAATAAAAGTATTTGAAAGAGTGATCAGGAGTCAGGTCACTGGATTCATGGAAACCAATGACCTCCACAATACAGGCCAACATGGATTTAGAGCAGGAAGATCATGCCTCTCACAGCTACTTGACCACTATGACAAAATCACTGAGGCATTAGAGGAAAAACATAACGCAGATGTCGTATACACAGATTTTGCAAAGGCATTCGACAAATGTGACCATGGAGTGATTGCACACAAAATGAGGTCAATGGGTATAATTGGTAAAGTAGGACGCTGGATACTCAATTTCCTGTCGAACAGAACACAAAGAGTAACAGTCAATCAAGTAAAATCGAGTCCGAGCGCAGTTAAAAGCTCTGTACCTCAAGGTACAGTCCTTGCACCAATGCTGTTCCTTATTCTCATATCAGATATAGACAAAAACACAAGTCACAGCTTCGTGTCATCCTTTGCAGATGACACAAAAATCAGCATGAAAATTACCTCTGCGGAAGACATTGATAAACTACAAACAGATATTAACAAAGTTTTCGATTGGGCAGCAGAAAATAACATGATGTTTAACGGTGATAAATTCCAGGTACTCAGATACGGCAAAAATGAGGATCTTAAACATAATACAGAGTACAAAACACTATCGAATCTGCCCATAGTAGGAAAACAGCATGCCAAGGATTTGGGAATAATGATGTCCGACGACCTAACGTTTAGGGAACATAAGCAAGCAAGTATTGCATCAGCCAGAAAAAATGATAGGATGGATTACGAGAACCTTCAAGTCCAGAGATCCCATCACAATGGTTGTACTCTTCAAATCACTTGTGTTGTCCCGTCTTGAGTACTGCTCAGTACTCACTTCCCCCTTCAGAGCAGGAGAGATTGCTGAAACTGAAGGAATACAGAAAACATATACGGCACGCATAGACGAGATAAAGCACCTAAATTATTCGGATCGTCTCAAAACTCTCCAAATGTACTACTCACTAGAAAGGAGACGAGAGAGATACCAAATAATAAACACATGGAAAATACTGTAAGGCCAGGTCCCAAATCTGCACAGTAAAATAAGAACGCACTGCAGTGAACGACATGGAAGAAAATGCAGAATAGAACCAGTGAAGAGCAGAGGTGCCATGGGCACAATCAGAGAACACTGTATGGACTTCAGAGGTTCACGGTTGTTCAACGTCCTACCAGCGAGCATCAGAAATATTACAGGAACAACCGTGGGCATCTTCAAGAGGAAACTAGATCGTTTCCTTCAAGGAGTGCCGGACCAACCGGGCTGTGGTGGGTATGTGGGCCTGCGGGCCGCTCCAAGCAACAGCCTGGTGGACCAAACTCCTACAAGTCAAGTCTGGCCTTGGGCCGGGCTTGGGGAGTAGAAGAACTCCCAGAACCCCATCAACCAGGTATCAACCTAAAATGTTTTAGGAATAAGATTTCAATGATCCCTCAGCTCATTCATAAGTAATCTTAATTATTTGTTATGTTAATTCATATAAATGCATACCAGTCAGCAAGGTATTCATATTATTCCAGCAAGTTAAAAATATTATTAAATATCCACCTACATATTATTCAAATGGATAAACCAGGGTGTATATGTCCCATTGAAATCATTACATTAGTAATTATTCATAAAAAGCTAAGGTTGTGTTAAGGAGCTCAAAAATATATTAATTTAACATTATACGCACAAAATGCAACACTATTACTTACACTAAAAATATCCAAAATCAAAAACATTCAGTATAAAACACATATATACATTTACACTCAATATAGCATTTAAGCACAAAGCATTTCCGCACTAAATTCCATTTACACAGAAAAAATAACATTTACACACCAAATACGCCATTTATTCACAAAATGTATTATTTACACACAAAATATGCCATTCACACAAAAAATATGTCATTTATTGACAAAATATGTCATTTATAGACAAAATATGTTATTTATAGACAAAATATGTCATTTACATACAAAATATGTCAGATGCACACAAAAATATTCCATTTACACAAATACTGCATTTATACTCAAAGTATAACATTTACACAAAGTATGGTATTTCCACAAATATAGCAAATTGCTTATATGTCTAGACAATCAAAATGCACTTTCATCAAAATTACACTATTCCATGAACATGGATCTTGGTTCAATATTGCCTCATATTCTTAGCTAAGAATATGAGGCAATATCCTTGCCCTAGAGATGGGTTGGTCAGGTTCCTTGGTGCTGGCCTGTATCCACTCTCTCTTGCTCTAGTCAGTCTGATGTTGACAACGGCTTTAACAGGCCGAAACGTTCATTTCTCTTTCACATATCTTTGTGGTTTTTCCGCATACAAATGATCAGTGTTTAGTGATCGTCAATTGCATATATATATATATATATATATATATATATATATATATATATATATATATATATATATATATATATATATATATATATATATGTATATATATGTCGTACCTAGTAGCCAGAATGCACTTCTCAGCCTAATATGCAAGGCCCGATTTGCCTAATAAGCCAATTTTTCCTGAATTAATATATTTTCTCTAATTTTTTTCTTATGAAATGATAAAGCTACCCATTTCATTATGTATGAGGTAAATTTTTTTGTATTGGAGTTAAAATTAACGTAGATATATGACCGAACCTAACCAACCCTACCTAACCTAACCTAACCTATCTTTATAGGTAAGGTTAGGTTAGGTAGCTGAAAAAGTTAGGTTAGGTTAGGTTAGGTTGGTTAGGTAGTCGAAAAACAATTAATTCATGAAAACTTGGCTTATTAGGCAAATCGGGCCTTGCATAGTAGGCTGAGAAGTGGGTTCTGGCTATTAGGTACGACATATATATATATATATATATATATATATATATATATATATATATATATATATATATATATATATATATATATATATATATATATATATATATATGTCGTACCTAGTAGCCAGAACGCACTTCTCAGCCTACTATGCAAGGCCCGATTTGCCTAATAAGCCAAGTTTTCATGAATTAATTGTTTTTCGACTACCTAACCTACCTAACCTAACCTAACCTAACTTTTTCAGCTACCTAACCCAACCTAACCTATAAAGATAGGTTAGGTTAGGTTAGGTAGGGTTGGTTAGGTTCGGTCATATATCTACGTTAATTTTACCTCCAATAAAAAATAATTGACCTCATACATAATGAAATGGGTAGCTTTATCATTTCATAAGAAAAAAAATAGAGAAAATATATTAATTCAGGAAAACTCGGCTTATTAGGCAAACCGGACCTTGCATAGTAGGTCAAAAAGTGCGTTCTGGCTACTAGATACGACATATATATATACATATATATATATGTCGTACCTAGTAGCCAGAACGCACTTCTCAGCCTACTATGCAAGGTCCGATTTGCCTAATAAGCCAAGTTTTCATGAATTAATTGTTTTTTGACTACCTAACGTACCTAACCTAACCTAACCTAACTTTTTTGGCTACCAAACCTAACCTAACCTATAAAGATAGGTTAGGTTAGGTTAGGTAGGGTTGGTTAGGTTCTGTCATATATAAACGTTAATTTTAACTCCAATAAAAAAAATTGACCTCATACATAATGAAATGGGTAGCTTTATCATTTCATAAGAAAAAAATTAGAGAAAATATATTAATTCAGGAAAAATTGGCTTATTAGGCAAATCGGGCCTTGCATATTAGGCTGAGAAGTGCATTCTGGCTACTAGGTACGACATATATATACATATATATACATATATATATATATATATATATATATATATATATATATATATATATATATATATATATATATATATATATATATATATATATATATATGCAATTGACGATCACTAAACACTGATCATTTGTATGCGGAAAAACCACAAAGATATGTGAAAGAGAAATGAACGTTTCGGCCTGTTAAAGCCGTTGTCAACATCAGACTGACTAGAGCAAGAGAGAGTGGATACAGGCCAGCACCAAGGAACCTGACCAACCCATCTCTAGGGCAAGGATATTGCCTCATATTCTTAGCTAAGAATATGAGGCAATATTGAACCAAGATCCATGTTCATGGAATAGTGTAATTTTGATGAAAGTGCATTTTGATTGTCTAGACATATAAGCAATTTGCTATATTTGTGGAAATACCATACTTTGTGTAAATGTTATACTTTGAGTATAAATGCAGTATTTGTGTAAATGGAATATTTTTGTGTGCATCTGACATATTTTGTATGTAAATGACATATTTTGTCTATAAATAACATATTTTGTCTATAAATGACATATTTTGTCAATAAATGACATATTTTTTGTGTGAATGGCATATTTTGTGTGTAAATAATACATTTTGTGAATAAATGGCGTATTTGGTGTGTAAATGTTGTTTTTTCTGTGTAAATGGAATTTAGTGCGGAAATGCTTTGTGCTTAAATGCTATATTGAGTGTAAATGTATATATGTGTTTTATACTGAATGTTTTTGATTTTGGATATTTTTAGTGTAAGTAATAGTGTTGCATTTTGTGCGTATAATGTTAAATTAATATATTTTTGAGCTCCTTAACACAACCTTAGCTTTTTATGAATAATTACTAATGTAATGATTTCAATGGGACATATACACCCTGGTTTATCCATTTGAATAATATGTAGGTGGATATTTAATAATATTTTTAACTTGCTGGAATAATATGAATACCTTGCTGACTGGTATGCATTTATATGAATTAACATAACAAATAATTAAGATTACTTATGAATGAGCTGAGGGATCATTGAAATCTTATTCCTAAAACATTTTAGGTTGATACCTGGTTGATGGGGTTCTGGGAGTTCTTCTACTCCCCAAGCCCGGCCCAAGGCCAGACTTGACTTGTAGGAGTTTGGTCCACCAGGCTGTTGCTTGGAGCGGCCCGCAGGCCCACATACCCACCACAGCCCGGTTGGTCCGGCACTCCTTGAAGGAAACGATCTAGTTTCCTCTTGAAGATGCCCACGGTTGTTCCTGTAATATTTCTGATGCTCGCTGGTAGGACGTTGAACAACCGTGAACCTCTGAAGTCCATACAGTGTTCTCTGATTGTGCCCATGGCACCTCTGCTCTTCACTGGTTCTATTCTGCATTTTCTTCCATGTCGTTCACTGCAGTGCGTTCTTATTTTACTGTGCAGATTTGGGACCTGGCCTTACAGTATTTTCCATGTGTTTATTATTTGGTATCTCTCTCGTCTCCTTTCTAGTGAGTACATTTGGAGAGTTTTGAGACGATCCGAATAATTTAGGTGCTTTATCTCGTCTATGCGTGCCGTATATGTTTTCTGTATTCCTTCAGTTTCAGCAATCTCTCCTGCTCTGAAGGGGGAAGTGAGTACTGAGCAGTACTCAAGACGGGACAACACAAGTGATTTGAAGAGTACAACCATTGTGATGGGATCTCTGGACTTGAAGGTTCTCGTAATCCATCCTATCATTTTTTCTGGCTGATGCAATACTTGCTTGCTTATGTTCCCTAAACGTTAGGTCGTCGGACATCATTATTCCCAAATCCTTGGCATGCTGTTTTCCTACTATGGGCAGATTCGATAGTGTTTTGTACTCTGTATTATGTTTAAGATCCTCATTTTTGCCGTATCTGAGTACCTGGAATTTATCACCGTTAAACATCATGTTATTTTCTGCTGCCCAATCGAAAACTTTGTTAATATCTGTTTGTAGTTTATCAATGTCTTCCGCAGAGGTAATTTTCATGCTGATTTTTGTGTCATCTGCAAAGGATGACACGAAGCTGTGACTTGTGTTTTTGTCTATATCTGATATGAGAATAAGGAACAGCATTGGTGCAAGGACTGTACCTTGAGGTACAGAGCTTTTAACTGCGCTCGGACTCGATTTTACTTGATTGACTGTTACTCTTTGTGTTCTGTTCGACAGGAAATTGAGTATCCAGCGTCCTACTTTACCAATTATACCCATTGACCTCATTTTGTGTGCAATCACTCCATGGTCACATTTGTCGAATGCCTTTGCAAAATCTGTGTATACGACATCTGCGTTATGTTTTTCCTCTAATGCCTCAGTGATTTTGTCATAGTGGTCAAGTAGCTGTGAGAGGCATGATCTTCCTGCTCTAAATCCATGTTGGCCTGTATTGTGGAGGTCATTGGTTTCCATGAATCCAGTGACCTGACTCCTGATCACTCTTTCAAATACTTTTATTATGTGGGACGTTAGTGCAACTGGTCTATAATTCTTTGCCAATGCTTTGCTACCACCCTTGTGTAGAGGGGCAATGTCTGCTGCTTTAAGCGCATCTGGTATCTCCCCTGTGTCCAAGCTCTTCCTCCACACTATACTGAGTGCTTGTGCTACTGGCACTTTGCATTTCTTTATAAATATTGAATTCCATGAGTCTGGACCCGGGGCTGAGTGCATGGGCATATTGTCAATTTCTCTTTCAAAATCTGCCACACTCGTGTTGATATCAGTTATATTTACAGGTGTCTGAGTATCATTCATAAAGGAATTGTCCGAATCTTCCACTTTCATGCTGACTATTGGAGTGCTAAACATGTCTTCATACTGCTTTTTCAGGATTTCACTAATTTCTTTGTCATCCTCAGTGTATGAACCTTCACTAATACGAATAGGTCCAATACTGGCAGTGGTTTTCGCTTTTGATTTAGCATATGTGAAGAAATATTTTAGGTTTTTCTTTATTTCTTGAATTGCTTTCTGTTCTAGTTGTCTTTCTTCAGTCTGATAGGAATGCTTCAGTCTCTGTTCGATTTCTTCAATCTCCCCGTTTAAATTATTTCTTCTTTGTATGGAGAGTCGTGTCTGCTTAAGCATTTCCGTTAATTTCTTCCTCCTTTTGTAATGTCGTCTGCGTTCTCTTTCTACACTGGACCTCTTTTTGGCTTTCCTCAAAGGAACATGTTTCAGACAGACTTCGTATGCTTCAGAAGTCAGTTTTTCTATTCCCTGTGTAGGATTTTTATTTCTTAGAACATTTTCCTATTGAGTGTTTGTAAGTTCCCTGTTTAGTTTCTCCCAGTCTATCCTCTTATTATTAAAATTGAATTTATTGAATAGCCCTTCTCACTTGTTGTTTCTCTTGGGCCTACTACCGTTATTAATGTTAGTTTGTACTTCAATGAGCTTGTGGTCCGAGTACGTAGTGTCTGAGACAGTAATGTCTCTGATTAGCTCCTCATTGTTCGTGAATATCAGGTCCAGCGTGTTTTCGTTCCTAGTTGGTTCTGTAATCTGCTGACTGAGCGAGAATTTGTCAAAGAATCTCAGTAGTTCTCTGACCTGTGGTTGGTTATTTCCAGGTTGACTTCCCACTATGATGTTATTGTTTACTATTCTCCATTTTAAACTGGGTAGATTGAAGTCTCCAAGGAAGATAATATCTGGTACTGGGTTTGCGAGGTTATCAAGGATATTCTCTATTTTGTGGATCTGTTCAGTAAATTCCTCAACTGTTGCATCTGGCGGTTTGTATATTAAAATATTAAGTAGATTAATATTTTCTACCTTGATTCCAAGTACCTCTACCACCTCATTGAACGAGTTCAGGAACTCTGTGCATGCCAGCTCTTCTTTAATATACAGACCTACTCCTCCAATTGACCTAATTACTCTGTCACTTCTATATAGATTATAATTCGGAATCCAGATTTCACTATCCATGTGGTCTTTTGTGTGGGTTTCTGTAAAAATGCACCACATACTGAGTTCGATTCTATTAGGAGGCCATTTACGAACTTAGCTTTATTTCTTGATTTTGGTTTCAAGCCTTGTATGTTTGCAAATATGAATGATTTCCCACATTGCGTGTCACTTTTGGTGGGCTTTGGTAGTTCTCCCCCCACTCTACCCCGGTCCAGGGTGTGTTGTTTTGGAAGTGATTCGTCCAGTTTGGTAGTAGGACGGGTGTTGTGTGGTGTAGTACCTCTGTACCTCATGGAATTCAATATTTATAAAGAAATGCAAAGTGCCGGTAGCACAGGCACTCAGTATAGTGTGGAGGAAGAGCTTGGACACGGGGGAGATACCAGATGCACTTAAAGTAGCAGACATAGCCCCTCTACACAAGGGAGGGAGCAAAGCATTGGCAAAGAATTATAGACCAGTTGCACTAACATCGCACATTTTAAAAGTATTTGAGAGAGTGATTAGGAGTCAGGTCACCAATTTCATGGAGACCAATGACCTCCACAACCTAGGCCAACATGGATTTCGAGCGGGAAGATCACAGCTACTTTCCTCTCACCTCGAGAAGATCACCTCTCACAGCTACTTGAGCACTACGACAAAGTCACTGAGGCATTAGAAGAAAAACAGAATGCTGATGTGATATACACGGACTTCGCAAAGGCTTTCGATAAATGTGACCATGGCGTGATAGCAAACAAAATGAAGTCAATGGGAATAACCGGTAAAGTAGGACGCTGGATACTCAGTTTTCTGTCAAACAGGACTCAGCGAGTAACGGTCAACCAAATAAAATCTAGTCCAAGTGCAGTTAAAAGCTCTGTACCTCAGGGTGCAGTCCTTGCACCGCTGCTTTTCCTAATTCTCATATCAGATATAGACAAAAATACAAGTCACAGCTTCGTATCATCCTTTGCAGATGACACAAAAATCAGTATGAAAATTATCTCGCCTGAAGACACTGAAAAACTTCAAGCTGATATTAATAAAATTTTCGACTGGGCATCAGTAAATAACATAATGTTTAACAGTGATAAATTCCAGGTACTCAGGTACGGTAAAAATGAGGACCATAAACATAATACAGAGTACAAAACACAATCAAATGTACCCATAGTAGGAAAACAGCCTGTAAAGGATTTGGGAATAATAATGTCTGACGACCTAACGTTTAAGGAGCATAACCAAGCAAATATTGCGACAGCTAGAAAAATGATAGGATGGATTACGAGAACTTTCGAACCAGGGATCCCATCACAATGGTTGTACTCTTCAAGTCACTTGTGTTGTCCCGTCTTGAGTACTGCTCAGTACTCACTTCCCCCTTTCAGAACAGGAGAGATTGCTGAAATAGAGGGAATACAGAGAACATATACGGCACGCATAGACGCAATAAAGCACCTAAATTATTCGGATCATCTCAAAGCTCTCCAAATGTACTCACTAGAAAGAAGACGAGAGAGATATCAAATAATATACACCTGGAAGATACTGGAGGGCCAAGTACCAAATCTAAACAGTAAAATAACAACGTACTGGAGTGAACGCTATGGAAGAAAATGCAGAATAGAACCAGTGAAGAGCAGAGGTGCCATAGGCATAATCAGAGAACACTGTATAAACATCAGAGGTCCGCGGTTGTTCAACGTCCTCCCAGCAAGCATAAGAAATATTGCAGGAATAACCGTGGACATCTTCAAGGGGAAACTAGATTTATTCGTCCAAGGAGTGCCGGACCAACCGGGCTGTGGTGGGTATGTGGGCCTGCGGGCCGCTCCAAGCAACAGCCTAGTCGACCAAACTCTCACAAGTCAAGCCTGGCCTCGGGCCGGGCTTGGGGAGTAGAAGAACTCCCAGAACCCCATCAACCAGGTATCAACCAGGTATGTGCTTGTTGATAATTTGTATTCCAGCCTTCTGCAGCCCCTATGTTTATCCCTTATGTATCCCCCCATGTTTTTCACCTTCATTGTATTATCACCTGACCTAATGCGGGTATAAAATCAACTAGTATTGTAAGATCTGTTCACTTGAGAATGAACCATGGAGGTTCGAAACGTCGTGCAAATTATACAAATAAGTGTAATACACTCTATAGTAAATCACTTCTTTTCTTCACCTTAAAAGTACGAAAATGAGTTTTGGAGAACTCCTATTTCAATTAAGCCCTGATGCTAAGAAAATAGTTAGAGGGATAGAAGCCCTAAACCAGAAAATAATAAATACAGAATATGCGGTCATATTCAATGGAACATGTTTGAAAGAAAACCTGCTGCCAGTATACACCAATATATATATATATATATATATATATATATATATATATATATATATATATATATATATATATATATATATATATATATATATATATATATATATATATATATATATGCCTAAGGCACAACTCTCCTAAACACGAGAGTGAAGTATACAACTTTAGAACACTTTCCACCAGGAGACTCGAACCCTAGCCAGCACAGAAGCCTTCCAGCAACTGGCATAACAGGTACGCCTTAACCCGCTCCACCACCTGCTCAGACCCCTAAAAGAGATGGTAATTTCGGAGTATTTATATACCCCAAAGATCACCACCTCCCAAGAGCACTAGAGCAAGTGAGGGGTCATTTATATGTTTATTTCATCAAGTCCCTGTTAATATGGGAGAACACTGTGTCTATGCTTAAGGCACAACTCTCCTAAACACGAGAGTGAAGTATACAATTTAGAACACTTTCCCACCTAGGGTTTCCTAGGGTTCGAGTCTCTGGTGGGAAAGTGTTCTAAAGTTGTATACTTCACTCTCGTGTTTAGGAGAGTTGTGCCTTAAGCATAGACACAGTGTTCTCCCATATTAACAGGGACTTGATGAAATAAACGTATAAATGACCCCTCACTTGCTCTAGTGCTCTTGGGAGGTGGTGATCTTTGGGGTATATAAATACTCCGAAATTACCATCTCTTTTAGGGGTCTGAGCAGGTGGTGGCGCGGGTTAAGGCGTACCTGTTATGCCAGTTGCTGGAAGGCTTCTGTGCTGGCTAGGGTTCGAGTCTCCTGGTGGGAAAGTGTTCTAAAGTTATATATATATATATATATATATATATATATATATATATATATATATATATATATATATATATATATATATATATATATATATATATATATATATATATATATATATATATATTTATATTTATATATATATATATATATATATATATATATATATATATATATATATATATATATTTTATTAAATATGACCGAAAATATATATATATATATATATATATATATATGTGTGTGTGTGTGTGTATCACGAAATAGACACGTGAATACAAATGTGACAATGACAGACCACGGAGGAAAAATGAAACAGGAATTTCCTTAAGTACTTTCGTATATTAATACATCTTCAGAAGGAGTCAAGATGACTTCACTCCTTCTGAAGATGTATTAATATACGAAAGTACTTAAGGAAATTCATGTTTCATTTTTCCTCCGTGGTCTGACATTGTCATATATATATGTATATATATATATATATATATAATATTATTAGCAAAATTAGCTGTAATCTAGGGGTGGAATGGATGTTAGAAGTTGACATTATCAGCTCTGACAGTTAACTCGTGCTCTGGATGTGGTGTGCATAGGTACATTTAGTAGAATTTGGGGTTTTGATTTGATATAATAGGATAAATTTACAAGAATTGTTACAATTTGGACAATTTGGATAAATATAGCTAATGTCCTGTTAGGATAGGTTAGGTTAGGTCTGGTTGGTAGAATTGATGATTGAAAACACATCTGGAAATAAGAAATAGCTAGACGACCAGAGCACTAGCTCTATGAAATGGTCATGGGAATGGGGGATGTTGTGCCAAGACTGGATGTTGGATATTGGAAGTTTATATGGAACAGGTTGAACTTGAATAAAATGAACTTTGGCTTTGCTATGATACAATATATTTTTTTTTTATAGAAAATGTCTTAAATTAGGTTGAATTTCGATGGGACAGCATAAATTTCATCAGCTTTTATTCAAATCTAGATTGGGATATGCTAGGTCAGGTTAGGTGAGATTGTATAGGGTAGGATGGAATAGGTGAAAATGTAGGTAAAATGGCTTTGGCTGTGTGCTGATACAAAACATTGGGTATGTTTGGTGGGAATCCTCTTAAATTAGGATTAATTTAGGTGGGACAGCATAAATTTTGCCAACTTTAATCAAATTTAGCTTTGAATATGCTAGGCCTGGTTAGACAAGGTCGTGTAGGATTGGTTGGAATAGGTGAAAATGTGGGGTAAAAATGGGCATTGGCTGTGCTATGTACAAACTATTTGGGTATATTTGGTGGAAATTGGGTTAGGTTCAATTTAGGTGGGAATAGCATAAATTTTGCCAGCTTTAATCAAATCTTGCTTTGGATATGCTAAGTCAGGTTAGGTAAGATGGTGTAGGATAGGATGGAATAGGGGAAAATGTGGGTAAAAATGGACATTGGCTATGATACAAAACATTTGGCTATATATGGTGGTTATTCTCTTAAATTAGGTTTAATTTAGGTGGGACAGCATAAATTTTGCCAACTTTAATCAAATCTAGGTTTCTAGGGTATACTAGGTTTTGTTAGGTAAGGTCATTTAGGGTAGGCTGGAATAGGTGAAAATGTGGGTAAAAATGGGCATTGGCTGTGCTATATTACAAAGTATTGGGTATATTTGTGGAAATTGAATTAAATTTGTTTGAATTTAGGTTGGAATAGCTTAAATTTTCTAATTTAAATCAAATCTAGCTTTGGATATGTTAGGTGAGGTTGTATAGGATAGGATATATAATATCTTAGGGGTAATGAGCTAGTATGTTCATAAAATAGTGTAAATTTATCTATTTGGAGGGTTCTAGCTACAGCTAACTTATGTAATGAATGGACAGAGGTGTCATAGGCTTGTATGTGAAGATATGGCTTGCTCATATTTAGTTAGTTTAATTTTTGCTATGTTAAGTATAATTTTTGATAGATTTAGATGACTTTAGGTTCTAATTGGTTGCATTTTTGATAGAATACAGTAAATTTGCTTAAATTATCATAGATATTACTGACTTCACCTAACTCCACCTACCCTAACATAACTAAGGCTAGAACCAATACGTTTGTTGGATGGTTTACCTAAATAAATATGGGTGACATGATTGAAGAGGATCTGACAAGGGAGTATTAATAAGGCTTTTAAAAACAATGGACATATTTTAGATTAATAGTCTAGCACTAATAATGTTGAAACATTAATAGAAAATTATGTGTTTTTAAATTGAGCTCATAGGATGCCAGACGTATCATTCATTCATGTGAAATTCTGACTTTTGGGGAAGTTGGTCAAACTCAGCATATTATAAATAATGTCTTAAACATACCTAGAAAAATATCATGCAAATTTTGTATTGTTTGGCCTGGTTGGCTGTGATTGTATATGTACAAATAGCACAATTATTATACTTGTGCAAGATGTGTAGTAATTTGCGCAGGTTATGTATTTTGCATAAGTTGTATGATGACTGCAATTGTGTATTGATTATATTCCCACAAATTGTTTGCGCAAGTTTATTGTTTGTGTATTGTTTGTGCAAGCTGTGTATTAATTATATATGTTTTGTATGTGTATTTGTGGAATTGAGTAGTTGTGTTCATATTTGGGCTAGTTATGTATTGATTATATTTTTTGTGCAAGTTAGTGAGGTGGCCTCCATGAGGAGGTCTTGTACTGAGTAGGTGTCGTATTTGTGGAGCAGCAGTGGAGCTCCTATTAAGATTTCCTCGTCTGAAGAGTTCATAACATCCGTAGTTGGTGTTTCGTCTTTTGTCTCGCAACCTGAGGAGGCTCAGGTGTCGTGGATTCGTGGTAGAACTATTTAAGAAGCGTTGCTGGATCTGTTAGCATTTGTAGACAGCATGTCTGCTAGTGCAGCTGCTGAGATGTTGATGGTAGGAGTATTGGGAGCTGGAGAGAGAAGTGCCTCTGTTTGTGCTGCCCAGGTCTTGGGTGGTCCTGAAGTCAGTGTTGAAATCGACCTCGTGGTCGTCCTGGTGATAGTCCCCAGAGTGGTAGTGGAGGCAGTGAGACATGCACCAGGGGCAATTATGGAGTCCAGACTATTGGTTAGGTATAATACGTTCAGTTCACTGACAAAACGGTGGTTGTCAGGTCCGGCAAGCCTCTCCACTAGTACAATAAGACCAGAGATAATGCCTGCACGTGATGCAGGGGGCTGCGAAGGAACTTTTGGGGCCTTGGGTCCCCATTGGGAAGTCTGAGGTTACCTGGTGGGAGGAGTCACTATTTGGTAATTCTGGAAAGTCTTCAGGTAGGTTGGTGGGAGCTGAGGTGGTGGGTTGAGCTTATGGGGCTCTGGTAGAAGGAAGTTGCTTCTCTTGGCTTCAACTTGGGCCTTGATGTTTTCTTGTCTGTGGGGGCAGTGGGGGTAACTACCATCGCAGCAAGCAACGATGGGTTGTTACCTTACATATGGAGTAGTGATGGTCCAGTGGGCACAGGCTGCACTTCTGAACGAGGTGCTGACACTTGTTGGTGGGGTGGGAGAGCTTATAGCACTTGAAGCACTGCTGGAGCTCATGGTATCGTTCATTTTTTACTGGTTGGGGTGGTATTTGCAGTAGAAACCTTGTGTGGCAGCCTGTGTGGCTGCAGGTATTGTGGTGAAAGTAATCTTCGTTGATGATTTGTCGGTGCTACAGACCTCTAGGTTGAATACACCCAGGTTCGAATTTAAGTTCTCAATATTGTCCATGATCTTGTGTTGCGGTCGGTCCACTGGCTGGTCCGGCTGGTAAAAAACAGATCTTCTGGCCAGGAACTGCCGTGGGAAGGGAGAATGTAAGTGGCGCTCCATGATAAGTATGGCGTCGTTGGTCAAAAGAATGTTTTTCTAGTTTTCCTCAGATGAAGAGAAGAGCACGATATCATCTCCTTCTTGGCTAATGTCAGTGGGAGTGATGCTGACCACTTCCTTCAGGAGCTTCAGAATATCGCTTTCCCGAAAGAATGACCGTCACGAACGGAAGCTCTTACCTTTAGACGTTTGGGTTGCTTTGTGTCCACACCCTCAAAGAGTCGCAGTGAGAGTGATTCATGGTCTCTCCTCTTTCATTGGCATATCTTTTGCTCGTGTATTGCATTCCACATCTCATCGCCCTTCCCTTCTTTCTCAGTCTCTCAACCATTTCCAGGCCTTAAATCCGGACACGCCCACCGATTCCTCCCCTGCCCCAATACGTTCTGAACCAAGTGGTCCTCCTCCTATTAGTTCTACATCTGGTGTTTCACTCCTTCCTTCTCAGTGTGCGTGTCTCCCGTGCCTTCTTCCCCATCTTCCCCTCCCCCCCATCCTTTTCCCCAGCGCTCCCCCCTGTCTCTTGGCCCTCCACGCCACCGGTCTGTCCAGGCTGTTGCCCATCATCCTCCCAGCAATCCTCATGTTGATCGTACCCGTTCTCCTTTTGAGACTATGGAGACGTGCACATGGCTGCTGGCACACCGGTCTCTTTAAGTCAGAAATCGTAAGCCTGGCTCCTCTCCTTCTCTTCCCCCCCCCCCCCCCGACAGGTAAGAAGTCGTCACTTTCTTCCCCACCCTCTGACTCCGACTCGGTCACTGCATCCTCTCCCATTTCACTGGTTGAGCCCTTTGTCCCAAGTTCCTTTAGCCTTTGATTCTCTCTCGGTTGCTGCTCTTGTTGAGGTGTGCTCCCCTGTTTCTGCCCACCTCCTCCCTTGATTCCCTTGACCGCCTCTCTCTATTATCTCCTTCATCTCCGAACCCTGTCCGTCCGTCTCTGGTCCGTCCTCCCACTCCATTTTCTCCATCATCATCATCATTGTTAAATTTACCCATGCCCCCTAATCCTGATTTCACAGATCCTGATCTTATTTAGTGCACTGTGTTCTTCTTTGCCTTTGTCCTTTCATTGTTCTCTGTTGCTCTTCTCTCTTCTTTTGACAATGTCTATTCTTCAATGGAATATTCGTGGATTTTATGCCAACTTCCATAAACTCCAACTACTGATAACATAGTTTTCACCGCTTTGTTTATGTCTCCGGGAGCCGATGCTCGGTGCTCATCTTGGTCACTTTCGTGGTTATTCCTTTCTCTCTTCCCCTCCAGCGTTTGCTTGTGGCCCATAACTCTACTGCTCTCCTGATCCGTACTGATATTTCCCTCGTCTCCCTACTTTTTCAGTCGCCTATTCTACGTTCTGCGACCCGTATCTTTGTGAGTAAGTGGTATTCAATCTGTTCCATTTATTTGCAAATGTCCTACTTTCTCTTCCTGATCTTAAGCACCTGTTGGACTCCTTACCAGAGCCTGTGCTCCTGTTGGGTGATTTTACCTGTCGGTATACCCTCTAGGGTGATGCTCTGACAAACACCCGGGGCCGCCTTCTCGAACCATTTGTCCTCTCTTCTTCCCTGTCTCTTCTGAATTCTGGTGAACCCACTCATGTGGACTCCCACACTCGCACCCTCTCCTGTCATGATTTTTCTCTCGTCTCGTATTCTCTTTACTTAGATTTCAGATGGCGAGTTCGTGATGACCTCAATATGTGACCATTTCTCGAGCCTTGTCACCATTTTTCCTCTTTTCACCCTACCCTCTTCTTCTATAGGTGACGGTTTGCCAAGGCTGACTGATCTAATCACCCTCCCTGCCACTCTTTCCGACCTCTCCGCTCTGCCTCTCCCTCTCGAGGGAGAGGCAGAGTGTCCTTTCTCATCACACCGTATTCGACGCTGCCCTCTATTCTTCGCTCTACCTCCCGGGGCACGCGAAAGTACGTTCCCTGGTGGAATGCATACTTATCTCAGGCTGTCCGCTGTAAGTGTGCAGTCTGGAAGAAACACCGACGCCAGCAGATGGCTGTTTCTCTTATTTTCTTTTGGATGGCGAGTGACGTGGCCCGTAGGACCATCAATACAGCTAAACGTGAGTGTTAGAAATCTTAAGTCTCCACCATAACGTCCAATATACTCCCCTGCCTCAGATCTGGAAAAAATTAGCAAGATACCGGGTAAGTTTGTTCTAAAAGACTCACCAGTCTTTCAACTCTGTGGTACTCTTGTGGCGGATCAAGTGACGGTAGCGACCGAACTGGGCTCCCACGTTTCGATTGTTAGCTCCGGTTCTCACCTTCCTCAGTCCTTCCTTCTTTGTAAGCCTGAATCTCATCCATTAGATTTCCGCATTCATCTCCCACCTTATTATACCGATCCCTTCTCTCTCTCCGAACTTCAGTCGGCTCCGGTCTTCTAAGGTTCTATGGCAGAGGGCTCACTTGAAATTTATTATGAGATGCTTTGCCATCTCCTTCCATATTCAGATTCAGTAAATACTGAGACGAGCAACTGTATCTAGGAGTCGTCGTCAGTCTCTGAGGACAGGTTCAATGTAGTTGTTCTCCGTACTCGGAAACCAGGGTCTCTAGGGACATCCCTAAGGACTTCCGCCCCATTGCCCTCACTAGTTGTGTCTGCAAACTCTTTGAATGTATGGTCAATGTCGGACTGATGTGGTTCTTGGAGTACTATTACCACCTCTCCCCTTCTCAATTTAATTTTTGCAAGTACCACAGCACGACTAATGTCTTTGTGAACTTGGAGGTCTATTTTCGTATTACATTTGCTGCAAAGACCTCCGTTGTTTTGGTCCCTTTTGACCTGGAAAAGGCATACGACACCTCCTGGAGATAATTTATTCTGTCCCATCTTCGTTCTATTGGCCTTTGTGGTAATCTCCCTCTCTTTCTCCAGAGCATCCTCTCTACTCGTTCCTTTAGAGTGAAGCTTGGTACCACTCTCTCCTCTCTCGCCCCTCTCTATATCGACGATCTTACCATCTGCTGTCGAGGTGATGATTCGCCATTCCTTCAACGGCGGCATCAACTTGTGATTGATGATGTGTCGTCTATGGCCACCAATCATGGCTTCAAGTTGTCTGCAACTAAAACTTGTGCTATGACTTTTACTTGGAAGCCGGTCGTTCTTTGTTCCCCTTCTGTCTCTTTTGGTCATCCAATGTTATACAAAGATTCTGCTAAGGGTTTGAGAATAATATTTGACACTCGTTTGTCTTGATCGTCCCATATCTCTTACCGCCGAGTTGAATGTTCTAAGGCTCTTAACTTAGATAAGGTCATGTTCCCATACATCTTGGGAAGTTGATAGGCACACGTTCCTCTCTTTACATTCCTTTCTCGTTCTGTTTAAACTCGATTATGGATGCCATGCTTACTCGTCTACTTCTCCTTCTACTCTTCGCCGTCTTGACGCTCTGCACCATACTGGGTTACGCCTCAGCTCTGGTGCCTTTCGTTCGACTTCTACCCTAAGCCTGTATGTTGAACCTGGCATGCAGTCTCTACAGGATCGCCGTGATCGCTTCTGTCTTCGCTACCTTGCACGGTCCCTACAACACCCTCACTCTCGCTTATATCATGCCTTGACCTTTATCCCTCCTGTGGCTCCTGTTCCCCTTCACCACCTACCTCTTTCTGTACGGTTATCTCGCTTACAAAATGCTCTTTCGGTTCGTGTTACCAACATTTCCCTCTCATGTCGTTCCATCTTTGCCCTCATGGAGAGTCCCCCATTCCTAAATATTGTAAAACCTTGACCCACGTGACTAAAGCCTTTACCCTTCCTACAGTTTTAAAACGCCTTTTCCTTGAACACTTTTCTTCACATTCCAGCTCCATTTCCGTCTTCACATATGGGTCTAAGTCTGCAGACAGTGTAGGCTATTTGTGTTGTTTTTCCTGACTACACATATATATGTGTCTCCTGCCTCCAGAGACTAGCATCTTCACGGCAGAGCCTTATGCTATTCTGTATGCTCTTCGTCAACTGCTTTCTCATTGCCAATCCTCCTCAATCTCGTTGTTGTCAATCCTCCTCAATCTCGTTGTTGTAGTTGACACTCTCAGTGCCCTCATAGCTCTGGAGTCCTTTAATCCAGTCCATCTTGTGATAGTCGAAATTCAACATTGGCTGTTTCTTATTTCCAGTAGATTTATGACAGTGGAGTTTTGCTGGGTTCCCAGCCATATTTGTGTGTCCTTAAATAAACATGCTGATGCTGCCGCTCACGAAGCTATCTGCACGTGTCCCATCTCCCGTAAAGGTGTTCCTTATTCCAATTTTTAACCAGTTGTTCATTCCTCCATTCTTGCTCGTTGGCAGGGTCGTTGGTCTTCTGTTACTAGTGACAAATCGCATGCTCATATGAGAAGTGTGTCCCCGTAGCTTTCCTCCTGCCAATGTAACCGGCGGTGGGAAACGGCTTTGGCGAGGTTACATAATGGCCATTCACGTTTAACTCACAGGGCACTTGATGCAACGCCGCCCTGCTCCTTATTGTCCAATTTGCATTGTCCCTCTTATGGTCTTGCATATCCTTGATGAATGTCCTGACTTTCAGGACGCATGTGTGTCTTGCTTCCTGACTGTTCCTCGCAGTCACTTGTCCCTCGATAGAATTCTTGGTGAATCAGATGCCTTTGATATCGTTCGTCTTGTTCGTTTTTGTTCTCGTATTGGCATCCTTATTGTTATATAGCGTCTTATGGTTATCCCGCACATTTCATGGTGCTACATAATCTTCCCGGCTTGGTGCCTTCTTTCGATAATTACTTACATGGTGGTATTAGTACCTTGAGAAAGGTACAGTTGTTGTCTTAATATCCCCTCCTACGGTATAACAGCCTTAAGCTCATATCCCCAAAAAATTTATTTGGAAAAATTCACCCAAAATAATAAAAGCAATAAAACTGGCATAACTAACGAACCATGGTATATAAGTAAAAATTAAATCCCTTCAAACGTTCATATCAAGTCAATCCTTGACATAATATGAACTCCATGCTGGGGCTACATATTTCAAGATTGGCCTGACATATGTGGTATACAACGTTCTGAATGAGTCCTTACTCAAGTTTCTAAATGCCGTTCTTATGTTGGCCAACTTGGCATATGCCACTGATGTTATCCTCTTTATATGGGCTGCCGGGGACAGATCTAGCATGATATCAACCCCAAGTCTTTTTCTCTCTCTGACTCTTGAAGAATTTAATCTCCCAAATGATACGTTGTATCTGACCTCCTGCTTCCTTTACCTATCTTCATTACATTATATTTGTTTTTGATAAACTCTAACAACCATTTGTTAGACCATTCCTTCAGTTTGTCTATGTCTTCTTGGAGCATCAAGCAGACCTCCTCTGTCTTAATCCATCTCATAATTTTGGCATCGTCAGCAAACATTGAGAGTAATGAGTCTGTACCCTCCAGGAGATCATTTACGTATATCAGAAACAGCATAGGACCGAGTACAGAGCCCTGTGGGACCCAACTGGTGACTTCGCGTCAATCTGAGGTCTCACCCCTCGCTGTAACTCTCTGCTTTCTATTGCTTAGGTACTCACTTATCCATTGGGACACCTTACCAGTTACTCCTGCCTGTCTGTCCAGCTTATGTACCAGCCAATTATGTGGTACCATGTCAAAGGCTTTCCGACAATCCAAGAAAATGATAAATCTGTCCATTTCAATATATATAAGTTATTTTGTTTAAATTTGAGTTAAAACTAACGTAGTTAAATTTGAGGTAAAACTAAGCTCTGGAGACATTTAATCCAGTCTATCTTGTGATAGTCGAAATTCAACATTGGCTGTTTCTTATTTCCAATAGATTTATGACAGTGGAGTTTTGCTGGGTTCCCAGTCATATTGGTGTCCTTAAATGAGCATGCTGATGCTGCCGCTCAGGAAGCTATCCGCACGTGTCCCATCTCCCATAAAGGTGTTCTTTATTCCAACTTTTACCCAGTTATTCATTCCTCCATTCTTGCCCGTTGGCAGGATCGTTGGTCGTTTCTTACTGGTGACAAATCGCATGCTCTTATGAGTAGTGTGTCCCAGTAGCTTTCCTCCTGCCAGTGTAACCGGCGGTGGGAAACAGCTCTGGCGAGGTTAAATATTGGCCATTCACGTTTAACTCACGGGGTACTTGATGCAACGCCGCCCTGCTCCTTATTGTCCAATCTGCTTTGTCCCTCATATGGTCGTGCATATCCTTGATGAATATCCTCACTTTCAGGACGCATGTGTGTCTTGCTTCCCGACTGTTCCTCGCAGTCACTTGTCCCTCGATAGAATTCTTGGTGAATCAGATACCTTTGATATCGTTCGCCTTGTTCGTTTTTGTTCTCGTATTGGCATCCTTATTGTTATATAGCGTCTTATGGTTATCCCGCACATTTCATGGTGCTACATAGTCTTCCCGGCTTGGTGCCTTCTTTTGGTAATTACTTACATGGTGGTATTAGTACCAGGAGAAAGGTATTGTGATTGTCTTAATATATTGTCTTAATATCCCCTCCTACGGTATAACAGCCTTAAGCTCATTTCCCCCAAAAAATTATACGGAAAAATTCACCCAAAATAATAAAAGCAATAAAACTGGCATAACTAACGAGCCATGGTATATAAGTAAAAATTAAATCCCTTCAAACGTCCTTCAAATTTACCGTGCCCAAAACTCTACATGCTGTAGTGGCGTTGTGAGGTCGCTCTATTTTTTTCAGGAAAAAATGTTGCAAATTGAATTTCGTGCAAAATTGTAAATAAATACAGAAATAGTGTGTTTGATTGTTTAAGGTGTGGAGAATGGATGCTATTAAAGGATGACTCAAATATTCCAGATCATCACGAGCTTAGTATTATGACTGGCGACCAGAATACTTACATACATAGATTCTTGGTTTAATATTCGACTGTGTTCAGGACTAGTGAATAATTGCTCGATGGTTTGTAACCAATTGTGGTGGTCCTAATAACCCAGCCTAAAGTAGGTGGGGTTATTAGGGTCACTTAATAGCCCACCTAGTGTACCCAATGCTCATTTAGTGACTGATAGTGGACCCAATATCAATTATATGATAGGAAGTAAATTACGCCATCCCTATGAGTGGTAGTAATGCCCATACCCATCATGGAGGGGTATAATTTCCATACCCATCCTGATTGTAGTATTGGACCCCATACCTCTACTCTGAGTGGTAGTTGACCTCATACTCATTTTGTGAGTGGTACTTGAAATGGATAAATAGGCACATAATTATTTCAGAATCTCACCGTCATTATTTGTTTAGTTAAGCAAATTACTAGCAAAATTTGCTGGTTATAAAATTTTGCTAACATATACATGAAAACCATTACAATTTGGCTGGGTTTAGCTTAATTAAAATGAAGGTTTCACAAAAATAATGGTTTCATAAACTGAACCTCAATGTTATATAGCGTATGCAATGTTCTATAGACTAATTAATGTTCTATGGACTATAAAATGCTTATAGCCTAACAATGCTCAATAGAATACATTATGTTCTATAGGCTGATCAATGTTCTATAGGCTGATCAATGTTCTATAGACTAAACAATGTTCTATAGACTACATTATGTTCTATAGACTAAATTATGTTCTATAGATTGAACAATGGTCTACTCTAATGAATAAACAACGCTCAGTACACTAAACATTGTTTTATAGGCTAAACATTTCTTCATAGACTAAACAATACTCTTTAGACAAAACTCTATAGACTAAATAATGCTGCATAGGGTAAAAATTAACACCTGTGGAGTGCTACGTACAGATTTACTTCAAATTTATTCAAATTTGAAATATAGTTACGAGGAAAGTGATGAAATTAAATTATTATATCCTAGCATTAAAGCAAATTATACGTGTGTTTAAAGGCATTTATTAAGAGGGAGTATGACTGACGTATGTATATGGATTCAAATATATATTAAGATAGATATTTATACTGGTATTAAAATCTAAATGGCAGAAATTTTTAGGAACATGTGGGAGATTACAGTTAAATTAACTTACATATCAAACATAAAATTTTGATTGAGAATTCTCATTCATTCTTGTTTTATTACAGAGGAGTGATAAGAATAATCTTTTTGGCAAAGAATATCTATACACTTAGAAGTATACCTCGCATCTCGGTGTGAACTCAGAGTTGACTTTAGCCCTGGATAATGTTCAAGAGAAAATTATACTTTCTGGTTTGTCAATAAGATATTTTAGTGGTCTTAATATCCTACCTGAGGTTGATATGTCTTACACCAAACAACAACAATTATGCTTTTTGGTCAGTAAGATATTGTGGAGTCCTAAATAATCCACCAGAAGATGATTGACCTCAACCCCATCCCCAAACCTGCTGGTTGGTCAGCAAACTATTGTAGTGGTCGTCATATTTCAGAGGTTATTCAGGAGGATCATGAATAACACTATCAATAATAATAATATTGATAGTCCTTAATAACCTCCTGAACTTGATAGTCCAAAAGAACCCTGCTAGGCTTGATAGGATATGAACCTGATATGAACCTTGCAAAGGTTGATAGTCTTTTAGAACCCACGAAAGGTTAATAGTCCAAAAGAACCCACCAAAGGTTGATAGTCTTTTAGAACCCACCAAAGGTTGATAGTCCTTAAGAACCCAGCAAAGATTGATAGCCTTAAGAACCCAGCAAAGGTTGATGGTCCTTAAGAACCCAGCAAAGGTTGATAGTTCTTTAAAATCCAACAAAGGTTGATAGTTCTTTCGAACCCAACAAAGGTTGATGGTCCTTAAGAACCCAGCAAAGGTTGATAGCCTTAAGAACCCAGCAAAGGTTGATAGCCTTAAGAACCCAGCAAAGGTTGATTGCCTTAAGAACCCAACAAAGGTTGATGGTCCTTAAGAACCCAGCAAAGGTTGATAGCCTTAAGAACCCAGCTAATGTTGATAATACTTAAGAACTCAGCAAAGGTTGATAGCAATTAAGAACCCAACTAAGGTTGATAGTACTTGAGAAACCAGCATAGGTTGATTGTGCAGGCGATGAGTATCAATAACGTGGATGAAGTACGTTGACCAATCCACACACTAGAAAATGAAGGGACGACGACGTTCGGTCCGTCTTGGACCATTCTGAAGTCGATCGACTTAAGAATGGTCCAGGACGGACCGAAACGTCGTCGTCCCAACATTTTCTAGTGTGTGCATTAGGTTGATAGTCCTTATGAACCCTGCCAAGGTTGATAGTACTTAAGAAACCTGCGAAGGTTGATAGTCCATTAAACCCAGAAAGGTTGATGGTCCATTAGAACCCAGAAAGGTTGATAGTCCTTAATATCCCTCCAGAGGTTGAAAGTCCTTATTATCTGCCCAGAGATTGATAGTCCCTAATAACCCTCTTGAGGTTGATAGTCCTGAGTCCTCAGGGGGACCTGAGGCGGGAAAACGCTGGCGGGTGGCACCGGCGCTGCAGCAGAAAATTCGTGTTAATTTCGTCTCCACCTAACACTGCATGGCCTAACTGCTGCTCAGCAAGAGTTAAGTGCATGCTGACTTTATATGCCATAACTCACAGCGAACCTCAACAATAATCAACCACAGTAATTAACCAATTTTAATTGTGCCTGCCTATCGACGACCCTTCTGCTAAACGTACACTATACGCCTAACCCCATTACCATTCTCCAAGTATCTACCTCTGGAAACTTTACCAAGAATTTGTCATCGAAAACATGCCCAATCATAGCAACAAGCAAGGTAGGGGTGCCTCTCGCACTTTATCCATAACACCAAGAGACTTGAGTGAAACACTGGCAACGCTACAATACTCGCCGATGTTGGTAAACACAGAATCCGCTTCCCTTCCCCTCTGCCATCCCTCGCCTACTACTCAACTCAAAACTCAAGTTGTAGAATTCATTCAATCTATGGCTCCCTGTTCAAACTTCAAACCATTGACGACCTATCCATGGCTGCAGAAACTATACAACCTAGTGCTCCTGCAATCTGAAGCAATTTGGCCCTCCAAGCTACGGTCTCCCATCAACAACAAGCTATAGACCGCCTCCTTAAGTTGTTGACGAATAACAATCAAGAAGTTCTCAATATACAAGCTGTTGCAGATAACGCAATGGATCAAAGACACAAGATTAATTAGCTCTGCTGGTTTACTTGATGAACAACAAGGTGAGAACTGCTGTAACGTAGCCTACGCTCTAATTAATTCAAAGATCAATGTTAACGTTGATATCAAATCAGCTGTCAGGATAGATAAAAACAGTTCCCTTAGCACTAGGAAAATGCTCATCAAACTTGCAAATCCCGCTGTTAAGTTTGACCTCATACAATCAGCTGCTATGAAAAAACTCAACCTTTATATAATGAGTGCCATACAAAGCAGCGTGGATCCCTCCTCTTCAGGCTGCGCCAAATTCGCCAACAAAACCCTGGTGTTATCAAGAAGTGCTACACTAGGAATGGAACAATCATTATAAAGAAGGAAAGTACTTGAAAAATATATGAAATAAAGTGTGACCAACAACTATTGGCCTTCTTTAATGATTGTGGTATATCTGAAAACCAGAATCCGCCAAATGCCAATACTGAAAATAACTCAAAAAGAGTGACTGAGCCTAACCTAACTTAACCTAACCTTGTCCAAGGCGCTGTCTTTGCCTTACCGGTTAACTAATGTTCTCTCATCCATAAAAGTTTCTAACTAATCAATAAAGTCTCCATGCACTTGTGTAAGCATCTACCTCAGTATCATAGAAAAATTTTACTCATATATATAATCTTACCTTGTTACTTTTAAATTTAAATGTAATTTGATTTATATGTCAATTATTGGAATTAATTATTGAAGTCATTTTATTTTCTTAAGTTCATACTAATTTATGGATCATAACTAAGCTATATAAAGTTAATTATCTTTAAGATTATTTTACTTTATGACTATTATTTGTCTTATTATTTTTATTATATATTAATCTTGTCAGTCTCTTCTGATTTTTTGTTTTTTTTTTCTTTTTACCTAACCTCTGTGTCCTTCCTGGCTATCTACGTCGATCTTTATTTTACGTCTTATTGTTTCTATTTTATGTGTATTTTCATTTATTGTTGTGTTTTGCTATAATTACTTTATATTTACAGCAGATTTCGTATATAACTGTTTCTGTAATTGCTTGTCTTATTGTATCGTGACCCCATTGCATCTACATGTATACTGATATTGATCTTGATCTAAATCTTCTGTCTCATATCTACACCAATCAGCACATTGATCATCATTATTGCAGGTATTACACAGCAAATCTTGCAAAAAAAAACCAACTCCTAAATTGCACCTGCTTAGCAATTGGTAAACATTTTGATGATAGAAATGCACTACTCACACCACTAGGTACTAAATTATCGTTCATTATTTTAACAGAAACTTGGCTAAGTAAAGACTATACCCACCTCTACAACTTAGCAGGTTATAAAGCCATTCACAACTGCAGGCCTAATAAAAAAGGAGGCGGTACTGCAATACATTACCAAGATTACTTCATCTGCAATTGTGTCATTAGTGATAGAGACGACTATTGTGAATATACCTTTGCCCAGTCTCAAGTAAATCCCTTAAATCTTCCTTGACTATAGGTGCTATCTTTAGATTTCCCAATACTAGTATAGCTTCATTCTCAGATAACCTAAGGAATCTTGAGTTATCTGAATCTAAAAGAATTTACTAAATCACCTATAAATTAAATAATTTAAATAAATGCTGGACAGACATTGGACAAGAAGTCTAGCAGTGGGTCGAGAAAAAGAGGGAATTACACAAGAGCTCATCATGTAGAGGAGAACTTATCTAACGTATGATCAAGAGCTTATCTACTTACATGCTATGCTCAACTTCCACACATGAAATACTTAATGGTACATATGAACAAGTGCCCGCTTGACACCAGTACAGACTACCACTTGACTCCAGTACACACTTCCACTTGATTCGTGAACACTGACTGACACTGGACATCAGTACAGATTATCACTTGATCCGAGAACGCTAATTGACACTTGATCACAGTACAGACTACCACTTGACACTATTAAAGACTACCACTTGACACTATTAAAGACTACCACTTGACACCATTACACACTACCACTTTACACCATTGAAACTACCACGTGACACCAGAACAGACAACTACTTGACACCAATATAGACTACCACTTGACACTATTAAAGACTACCACTTGACATCATTACAGACCACCACTTTACATCATTGAAACTACCACGTGACACCAGAACAGACAACTACTTGACACCAATACAGACTACCACTTGACATCACAAGAGACTACCACTTGACACTAGTACAGACTACCACTTGACACCAGTACAGACTACCACTTGACACCAGTACAGACTACCACTTGACACCAGTACAGACTACCACTTGACACCAGTACAGACTACCACTTGACACTAGTACAGACTACCACTTGACACCAGTACAGACTACCACTTGACACTAGTACAGACTACCACTTGACACCAGTACAGACTACCACTTGACACCAGTACAGACTACCACTTGACACCAGTACAGACTACCACTTGACACCAGTACAGACTACCACTTGACACTAGTACAGACTGCCACTTGACACCAGTACAGACTACAACTTGACACCAGAACAGACTACCACTTGACACCAATACAGACTACACTTGACACCACTAGAGACTACCACTTGACACCAGTACAGACTACCACTTGACACTAGTACAGACTACCACTTGACACCAGTACAGACTGCCACTTGACACCACTAGAGACTACCACTTGACACCAGTACAGACTACCACTTGACACCAGTACAGACTACCACTTGACACCAGTACAGACTACCACTTGACACCAGTACAGACTACCACTTGACACCAGTACAGACTACCACTTGACACCAGTACAGACTACCACTTGACACCAGTACAGACTACACATCATCACCGAGCCTTTGGGATAAGTTTACAAACTGTCACATTAAACAAAAACCTAGACATCCTGTGACTGGTGTAATAACACAACTCACAGATCTGTAACGCAAGGCTAAGCGTTTCCGGT
>NC_091164.1:44433254-44437210 GCF_040958095.1 Procambarus clarkii | reverse complement strand
CCTCTGCTCTTCACTGGTTCTATTCTGCATTTTCTTCCATAGCGTTCACTCCAGTACGTTGTTATTTTACTGTTTAGATTTGGTACTTGGCCCTCCAGTATCTTCCAGGTGTATATTATTTGATATCTCTCTCGTCTTCTTTCTAGTGAGTACATTTGGAGAGCTTTGAGATGATCCGAATAATTTAGGTGCTTTATTGCGTCTATGCGTGCCGTATATGTTCTCTGTATTCCCTCTATTTCAGCAATCTCTCCTGTTCTGAAAGGGGGAAGTGAGTACTGAGCAGTACTCAAGACGGGACAACACAAGTGACTTGAAGAGTACAACCATTGTGATGGGATCCCTGGATTCGAAAGTTCTCGTAATCCATCCTATCATTTTTCTAGCTGTCGCAATATTTGCTTGGTTATGCTCCTTAAACGTTAGGTCGTCAGACATTATTATTCCCAAATCCTTTACAGGCTGTTTTCCTACTATGGGTACATTTGATTGTGTTTTGTACTCTGTATTATGTTTATGGTCCTCATTTTTACCGTACCTGAGTACCTGGAATTTATCACTGTTAAACATTATGTTATTTACTGATGCCCAGTCGAAAATTTTATTAATATCAGCTTGAAGTTTTTCAGTGTCTTCAGGCGAGATAATTTTCATACTGATTTTTGTGTCATCTGCAAAGGATGATACGAAGCTGTGACTTGTATTTTTGTCTATATCTGATATGAGAATTAGGAAAAGCAGCGGTGCAAGGACTGCACCCTGAGGTACAGAGCTTTTAACTGCACTTGGACTAGATTTTATTTGGTTGACCGTTACTCGCTGAGTCCTGTTTGACAGAAAACTGAGTATCCAGCGTCCTACTTTACCGGTTATTCCCATTGACTTCATTTTGTTTGCTATCACGCCATGGTCACATTTATCGAAAGCCTTTGCGAAGTCCGTGTATATCACATCAGCATTCTGTTTTTCTTCTAATGCCTCAGTGACTTTGTCGTAGTGCTCAAGTAGCTGTGAGAGGTGATCTTCTCGAGGTGAGAGGAAAGTAGCTGTGATCTTCCCGCTCGAAATCCATGTTGGCCTAGGTTGTGGAGGTCATTGGTCTCCATGAAATTGGTGACCTGACTCCTAATCACTCTCTCAAATACTTTTAAAATGTGCGATGTTAGTGCAACTGGTCTATAATTCTTTGCCAATGCTTTGCTCCCTCCCTTGTGTAGAGGGGCTATGTCTGCTACTTTAAGTGCATCTGGTATCTCCCCCGTGTCCAAGCTCTTCCTCCACACTATACTGAGTGCCTGTGCTACCGGCACTTTGCATTTCTTTATAAATATTGAATTCCATGAGGTACAGAGGTACTACACCACACAACACCCGTCCTACTACCAAACTGGACGAATCACTTCCAAAACAACACACCCTGGACCGGGGTAGAGTGGGGGGAGAACTACCAAAGCCCACCAAAAGTGACACGCAATGTGGGAAATCATTCATATTTGCAAACATACAAGGCTTGAAACCAAAATCAAGAAATAAAGCTAAGTTCGTAAATGGCCTCCTAATAGAATCGAACTCAGTATGTGGTGCATTTTTACAGAAACCCACACAAAAGACCACATGGATAGTGAAATCTGGATTCCGAATTATAATCTATATAGAAGTGACAGAGTAATTAGGTCAATTGGAGGAGTAGGTCTGTATATTAAAGAAGAGCTGGCATGCACAGAGTTCCTGAACTCGTTCAATGAGGTGGTAGAGGTACTTGGAATCAAGGTAGAAAATATTAATCTACTTAATATTTTAATATACAAACCGCCAGATGCAACAGTTGAGGAATTTACTGAACAGATCCACAAAATAGAGAATATCCTTGATAACCTCGCAAACCCAGTACCAGATATTATCTTCCTTGGAGACTTCAATCTACCCAGTTTAAAATGGAGAATAGTAAACAATAACATCATAGTGGGAAGTCAACCTGGAAATAACCAACCACAGGTCAGAGAACTACTGAGATTCTTTGACAAATTCTCGCTCAGTCAGCAGATTACAGAACCAACTAGGAACGAAAACACGCTGGACCTGATATTCACGAACAATGAGGAGCTAATCAGAGACATTACTGTCTCAGACACTACGTACTCGGACCACAAGCTCATTGAAGTACAAACTAACATTAATAAAGGTAGTAGGCCCAAGAGAAACAACAAGTGAGAAGGGCTATTCAATAAATTCAATTTTAATAATAAGAGGATAGACTGGGAGAAACTAAACAGGGAACTTACAAACACTCAATAGGAAAATGTTCTAAGAAATAAAAATCCTACACAGGGAATAGAAAAACTGACTTCTGAAGCATACGAAGTCTGTCTGAAACATGTTCCTTTGAGGAAAGCCAAAAAGAGGTCCAGTGTAGAAAGAGAACGCAGACGACATTACAAAAGGAGGAAGAAATTAACGGAAATGCTTAAGCAGACACGACTCTCCATACAAAGAAGAAATAATTTAAACGGGGAGATTGAAGAAATCGAACAGAGACTGAAGCATTCCTATCAGACTGAAGAAAGACAACTAGAACAGAAAGCAATTCAAGAAATAAAGAAAAACCTAAAATATTTCTTCACATATGCTAAATCAAAAGCGAAAACCACTGCCAGTATTGGACCTATTCGTATTAGTGAAGGTTCATACACTGAGGATGACAAAGAAATTAGTGAAATCCTGAAAAAGCAGTATGAAGACATGTTTAGCACTCCAATAGTCAGCATGAAAGTGGAAGATTCGGACAATTCCTTTATGAATGATACTCAGACACCTGTAAATATAACTGATATCAACACGAGTGTGGCAGATTTTGAAAGAGAAATTGACAATATGCCCATGCACTCAGCCCCGGGTCCAGACTCATGGAATTCAATATTTATAAAGAAATGCAAAGTGCCAGTAGCACAAGCACTCAGTATAGTGTGGAGGAAGAGCTTGGACACAGGGGAGATACCAGATGCGCTTAAAGCAGCAGACATTGCCCCTCTACACAAGGGTGGTAGCAAAGCATTGGCAAAGAATTATAGACCAGTTGCACTAACGTCCCCACATAATAAAAGTATTTGAAAGAGTGATCAGGAGTCAGGTCACTGGATCATGGAAACCATGACCTCCACAATACAGGCAACATGGATTTAGAGCAGGAAGATCATGCCTCTCACAGCTACTTGACCACTATGACAAAATCACTGAGGCATTAGAGGAAAAACATAACGCAGATGTCGTATACACAGATTTTGCAAAGGCATTCGACAAATGTGACCATGGAGTGATTGCACACAAAATGAGGTCAATGGGTATAATTGGTAAAGTAGGACGCTGGATACTCAATTTCCTGTCGAACAGAAACACAAAGAGTAACAGTCAATCAAGTAAAATCGAGTCCGAGCGCAGTTAAAAGCTCTGTACCTCAAGGTACAGTCCTTGCACCAATGCTGTTCCTTATTCTCATATCAGATATAGACAAAAACACAAGTCACAGCTTCGTGTCATCCTTTGCAGATGACACAAAAATCAGCATGAAAATTACCTCTGCGGAAGACATTGATAAACTACAAACAGATATTACAAAGTTTTCGATTGGGCAGCAGAAAATAACATGATGTTTAACGGTGATAAATTCCAGGTACTCAGATACGGCAAAAATGAGGATCTTAAACATAATACAGAGTACAAAACACTATCGAATCTGCCCATAGTAGGAAAACAGCATGCCAAGGATTTGGGAATAATGATGTCCGACGACCTAACGTTTAGGGAACATAAGCAAGCAAGTATTGCATCAGCCAGAAAAAATGATAGGATGGATTACGAGAACCTTCAAGTCCAGAGATCCCATCACAATGGTTGTACTCTTCAAATCACTTGTGTTGTCCCGTCTTGAGTACTGCTCAGTACTCACTTCCCCCTTCAGA
>NC_091164.1:44385754-44428254 GCF_040958095.1 Procambarus clarkii | reverse complement strand
AGGAACAGCATTGGTGCAAGGACTGTACCTTGAGGTACAGAGCTTTTAACTGCGCTCGGACTCGATTTTACTTGATTGACTGTTACTCTTTGTGTTCTGTTCGACAGGAAATTGAGTATCCAGCGTCCTACTTTACCAATTATACCCATTGACCTCATTTTGTGTGCAATCACTCCATGGTCACATTTGTCGAATGCCTTTGCAAAATCTGTGTATACGACATCTGCGTTATGTTTTTCCTCTAATGCCTCAGTGATTTTGTCATAGTGGTCAAGTAGCTGTGAGAGGCATGATCTTCCTGCTCTAAATCCATGTTGGCCTGTATTGTGGAGGTCATTGGTTTCCATGAATCCAGTGACCTGACTCCTGATCACTCTTTCAAATACTTTTATTATGTGGGACGTTAGTGCAACTGGTCTATAATTCTTTGCCAATGCTTTGCTACCACCCTTGTGTAGAGGGGCAATGTCTGCTGCTTTAAGCGCATCTGGTATCTCCCCTGTGTCCAAGCTCTTCCTCCACACTATACTGAGTGCTTGTGCTACTGGCACTTTGCATTTCTTTATAAATATTGAATTCCATGAGTCTGGACCCGGGGCTGAGTGCATGGGCATATTGTCAATTTCTCTTTCAAAATCTGCCACACTCGTGTTGATATCAGTTATATTTACAGGTGTCTGAGTATCATTCATAAAGGAATTGTCCGAATCTTCCACTTTCATGCTGACTATTGGAGTGCTAAACATGTCTTCATACTGCTTTTTCAGGATTTCACTAATTTCTTTGTCATCCTCAGTGTATGAACCTTCACTAATACGAATAGGTCCAATACTGGCAGTGGTTTTCGCTTTTGATTTAGCATATGTGAAGAAATATTTTAGGTTTTTCTTTATTTCTTGAATTGCTTTCTGTTCTAGTTGTCTTTCTTCAGTCTGATAGGAATGCTTCAGTCTCTGTTCGATTTCTTCAATCTCCCCGTTTAAATTATTTCTTCTTTGTATGGAGAGTCGTGTCTGCTTAAGCATTTCCGTTAATTTCTTCCTCCTTTTGTAATGTCGTCTGCGTTCTCTTTCTACACTGGACCTCTTTTTGGCTTTCCTCAAAGGAACATGGTTTCAGACAGACTTCGTATGCTTCAGAAGTCAGTTTTCTATTCCCTGTGTAGGATTTTTATTTCTTAGAACATTTTCCTATTGAGTGTTTGTAAGTTCCCTGTTTAGTTTCTCCCAGTCTATCCTCTTATTATTAAAATTGAATTTATTGAATAGCCCTTCTCACTTGTTGTTTCTCTTGGGCCTACTACCGTTATTAATGTTAGTTTGTACTTCAATGAGCTTGTGGTCCGAGTACGTAGTGTCTGAGACAGTAATGTCTCTGATTAGCTCCTCATTGTTCGTGAATATCAGGTCCAGCGTGTTTTCGTTCCTAGTTGGTTCTGTAATCTGCTGACTGAGCGAGAATTTGTCAAAGAATCTCAGTAGTTCTCTGACCTGTGGTTGGTTATTTCCAGGTTGACTTCCCACTATGATGTTATTGTTTACTATTCTCCATTTTAAACTGGGTAGATTGAAGTCTCCAAGGAAGATAATATCTGGTACTGGGTTTGCGAGGTTATCAAGGATATTCTCTATTTTGTGGATCTGTTCAGTAAATTCCTCAACTGTTGCATCTGGCGGTTTGTATATTAAAATATTAAGTAGATTAATATTTTCTACCTTGATTCCAAGTACCTCTACCACCTCATTGAACGAGTTCAGGAACTCTGTGCATGCCAGCTCTTCTTTAATATACAGACCTACTCCTCCAATTGACCTAATTACTCTGTCACTTCTATATAGATTATAATTCGGAATCCAGATTTCACTATCCATGTGGTCTTTTGTGTGGGTTTCTGTAAAAATGCACCACATACTGAGTTCGATTCTATTAGGAGGCCATTTACGAACTTAGCTTTATTTCTTGATTTTGGTTTCAAGCCTTGTATGTTTGCAAATATGAATGATTTCCCACATTGCGTGTCACTTTTGGTGGGCTTTGGTAGTTCTCCCCCCACTCTACCCCGGTCCAGGGTGTGTTGTTTTGGAAGTGATTCGTCCAGTTTGGTAGTAGGACGGGTGTTGTGTGGTGTAGTACCTCTGTACCTCATGGAATTCAATATTTATAAAGAAATGCAAAGTGCCGGTAGCACAGGCACTCAGTATAGTGTGGAGGAAGAGCTTGGACACGGGGGAGATACCAGATGCACTTAAAGTAGCAGACATAGCCCCTCTACACAAGGGAGGGAGCAAAGCATTGGCAAAGAATTATAGACCAGTTGCACTAACATCGCACATTTTAAAAGTATTGAGAGAGTGATTAGGAGTCAGGTCACCAATTTCATGGAGACCAATGACCTCCACAACCTAGGCCAACATGGATTTCGAGCGGGAAGATCACAGCTACTTTCCTCTCACCTCGAGAAGATCACCTCTCACAGCTACTTGAGCACTACGACAAAGTCACTGAGGCATTAGAAGAAAAACAGAATGCTGATGTGATATACACGGACTTCGCAAAGGCTTTCGATAAATGTGACCATGGCGTGATAGCAAACAAAATGAAGTCAATGGGAATAACCGGTAAAGTAGGACGCTGGATACTCAGTTTTCTGTCAAACAGGACTCAGCGAGTAACGGTCAACCAAATAAAATCTAGTCCAAGTGCAGTTAAAAGCTCTGTACCTCAGGGTGCAGTCCTTGCACCGCTGCTTTTCCTAATTCTCATATCAGATATAGACAAAAATACAAGTCACAGCTTCGTATCATCCTTTGCAGATGACACAAAAATCAGTATGAAAATTATCTCGCCTGAAGACACTGGAAAAACTTCAAGCTGATATTAATAAAATTTCGACTGGGCATCAGTAAATAACATATGTTTAACAGTGATAAATTCCAGGTACTCAGGTACGGTAAAAATGAGGACCATAAACATAATACAGAGTACAAAACACAATCAAATGTACCCATAGTAGGAAAACAGCCTGTAAAGGATTTGGGAATAATAATGTCTGACGACCTAACGTTTAAGGAGCATAACCAAGCAATATTGCGACAGCTAGAAAAATGATAGGATGGATTACGAGAACTTTCGAACCAGGGATCCCATCACAATGGTTGTACTCTTCAAGTCACTTGTGTTGTCCCGTCTTGAGTACTGCTCAGTACTCACTTCCCCCTTTCAGAACAGGAGAGATTGCTGAAATAGAGGGAATACAGAGAACATATACGGCACGCATAGACGCAATAAAGCACCTAAATTATTCGGATCATCTCAAAGCTCTCCAAATGTACTCACTAGAAAGAAGACGAGAGAGATATCAAATAATATACACCTGGAAGATACTGGAGGGCCAAGTACCAAATCTAAACAGTAAAATAACAACGTACTGGAGTGAACGCTATGGAAGAAAATGCAGAATAGAACCAGTGAAGAGCAGAGGTGCCATAGGCATAATCAGAGAACACTGTATAAACATCAGAGGTCCGCGGTTGTTCAACGTCCTCCCAGCAAGCATAAGAAATATTGCAGGAATAACCGTGGACATCTTCAAGGGGAAACTAGATTTATTCGTCCAAGGAGTGCCGGACCAACCGGGCTGTGGTGGGTATGTGGGCCTGCGGGCCGCTCCAAGCAACAGCCTAGTCGACCAAACTCTCACAAGTCAAGCCTGGCCTCGGGCCGGGCTTGGGGAGTAGAAGAACTCCCAGAACCCCATCAACCAGGTATCAACCAGGTATGTGCTTGTTGATAATTTGTATTCCAGCCTTCTGCAGCCCCTATGTTTATCCCTTATGTATCCCCCCATGTTTTTCACCTTCATTGTATTATCACCTGACCTAATGCGGGTATAAAATCAACTAGTATTGTAAGATCTGTTCACTTGAGAATGAACCATGGAGGTTCGAAACGTCGTGCAAATTATACAAATAAGTGTAATACACTCTATAGTAAATCACTTCTTTTCTTCACCTTAAAAGTACGAAAATGAGTTTTGGAGAACTCCTATTTCAATTAAGCCCTGATGCTAAGAAAATAGTTAGAGGGATAGAAGCCCTAAACCAGAAAATAATAAATACAGAATATGCGGTCATATTCAATGGAACATGTTTGAAAGAAAACCTGCTGCCAGTATACACCAATATATATATATATATATATATATATATATATATATATATATATATATATAATATATATATATATATATATATATATATATATATATATATATATATATATATGCCTAAGGCACAACTCTCCTAAACACGAGAGTGAAGTATACAACTTTAGAACACTTCCCACCAGGAGACTCGAACCCTAGCCAGCACAGAAGCCTTCCAGCAACTGGCATAACAGGTACGCCTTAACCCGCTCCACCACCTGCTCAGACCCCTAAAAGAGATGGTAATTTCGGAGTATTTATATACCCCAAAGATCACCACCTCCCAAGAGCACTAGAGCAAGTGAGGGGTCATTTATATGTTTATTTCATCAAGTCCCTGTTAATATGGGAGAACACTGTGTCTATGCTTAAGGCACAACTCTCCTAAACACGAGAGTGAAGTATACAAATTTAGAACACTTTCCCACCTAGGGTTTCCTAGGGTTCGAGTCTCCTGGTGGGAAAGTGTTCTAAAGTTGTATACTTCACTCTCGTGTTTAGGAGAGTTGTGCCTTAAGCATAGACACAGTGTTCTCCCATATTAACAGGGACTTGATGAAATAAACGTATAAATGACCCCTCACTTGCTCTAGTGCTCTTGGGAGGTGGTGATCTTTGGGTATATAAATACTCCGAAATTACCATCTCTTTTAGGGGTCTGAGCAGGTGGTGGCGCGGGTTAAGGCGTACCTGTTATGCCAGTTGCTGGAAGGCTTCTGTGCTGGCTAGGGTTCGAGTCTCCTGGTGGGAAAGTGTTCTAAAGTTATATATATATATATATATATATATATATATATATATATATATATATATATATATATATATATATATATATATATATATATATATATATATATATATATATTATATTTATATATATATATATATATATATATATATATATATATATATATATATATATATATTTTATTAAATATGACCGAAAATATATATATATATATATATATATATATATGTGTGTGTGTGTGTGTATCACGAAAATAGACACGTGAATACAAATGTGACAATGACAGACCACGGAGGAAAAATGAAACAGGAATTTCCTTAAGTACTTTCGTATATTAATACATCTTCAGAAGGAGTCAAGATGACTTCACTCCTTCTGAAGATGTATTAATATACGAAAGTACTTAAGGAAATTCATGTTTCATTTTTCCTCCGTGGTCTGACATTGTCATATATATATGTATATATATATATATATATATAATATTATTAGCAAAATTAGCTGTAATCTAGGGGTGGAATGGATGTTAGAAGTTGACATTATCAGCTCTGACAGTTAACTCGTGCTCTGGATGTGGTGTGCATAGGTACATTTAGTAGAATTTGGGGTTTTGATTTGATATAATTAGGATAAATTTACAAGAATTGTTACAATTTGGACAATTTGGATAAATATAGCTAATGTCCTGTTAGGATAGGTTAGGTTAGGTCTGGTTGGTAGAATTGATGATTGAAAACACATCTGGAAATAAGAAATAGCTAGACGACCAGAGCACTAGCTCTATGAAATGGTCATGGGAATGGGGGATGTTGTGCCAAGACTGGATGTTGGATATTGGAAGTTTATATGGAACAGGTTGAACTTGAATAAAATGAACTTTGGCTTTGCTATGATACAATATATTTTTTTTTTATAGAAAATGTCTTAAATTAGGTTGAATTTCGATGGGACAGCATAAATTTCATCAGCTTTTATTCAAATCTAGATTGGGATATGCTAGGTCAGGTTAGGTGAGATTGTATAGGGTAGGATGGAATAGGTGAAAATGTAGGTAAAAATGGGCTTTGGCTGTGTGCTGATACAAAACATTGGGTATGTTTGGTGGGAATCCTCTTAAATTAGGATTAATTTAGGTGGGACAGCATAAATTTTGCCAACTTTAATCAAATTTAGCTTTGAATATGCTAGGCCTGGTTAGACAAGGTCGTGTAGGATTGGTTGGAATAGGTGAAAATGTGGGGTAAAAATGGGCATTGGCTGTGCTATGTACAAACTATTTGGGTATATTTGGTGGAAATTGGGTTAGGTTCAATTTAGGTGGGAATAGCATAAATTTTGCCAGCTTTAATCAAATCTTGCTTTGGATATGCTAAGTCAGGTTAGGTAAGATGGTGTAGGATAGGATGGAATAGGGGAAAATGTGGGTAAAAATGGACATTGGCTATGATACAAAACATTTGGCTATATATGGTGGTTATTCTCTTAAATTAGGTTTAATTTAGGTGGGACAGCATAAATTTTGCCAACTTTAATCAAATCTAGGTTTCTAGGGTATACTAGGTTTTGTTAGGTAAGGTCATTTAGGGTAGGCTGGAATAGGTGAAAATGTGGGTAAAAATGGGCATTGGCTGTGCTATATTACAAAGTATTGGGTATATTTGGTGGAAATTGAATTAAATTTGTTTGAATTTAGGTTGGAATAGCTTAAATTTTCTAATTTAAATCAAATCTAGCTTTGGATATGTTAGGTGAGGTTGTATAGGATAGGATATATAATATCTTAGGGGTAATGAGCTAGTATGTTCATAAAATAGTGTAAATTTATCTATTTGGAGGGTTCTAGCTACAGCTAACTTATGTAATGAATGGACAGAGGTGTCATAGGCTTGTATGTGAAGATATGGCTTGCTCATATTTAGTTAGTTTAATTTTTGCTATGTTAAGTATAATTTTTGATAGATTTAGATGAATTTAGGTTCTAATTGGTTGCATTTTTGATAGAATACAGTAAATTTGCTTAAATTATCATAGATATTACTGACTTCACCTAACTCCACCTACCCTAACATAACTAAGGCTAGAACCAATACGTTTGTTGGATGGTTTACCTAAATAAATATGGGTGACATGATTGAAGAGGATCTGACAAGGGAGTATTAATAAGGCTTTTAAAAACAATGGACATATTTTAGATTAATAGTCTAGCACTAATAATGTTGAAACATTAATAGAAAATTATGTGTTTTTAAATTGAGCTCATAGGATGCCAGACGTATCATTCATTCATGTGAAATTCTGACTTTTGGGGAAGTTGGTCAAACTCAGCATATTATAAATAATGTCTTAAACATACCTAGAAAAATATCATGCAAATTTTGTATTGTTTGGCCTGGTTGGCTGTGATTGTATATGTACAAATAGCACAATTATTATACTTGTGCAAGATGTGTAGTAATTTGCGCAGGTTATGTATTTTGCATAAGTTGTATGATGACTGCAATTGTGTATTGATTATATTCCCACAAATTGTTTGCGCAAGTTTATTGTTTGTGTATTGTTTGTGCAAGCTGTGTATTAATTATATATGTTTTGTATGTGTATTTGTGGAATTGAGTAGTTGTGTTCATATTTGGGCTAGTTATGTATTGATTATATTTTTTGTGCAAGTTAGTGAGGTGGCCTCCATGAGGAGGTCTTGTACTGAGTAGGTGTCGTATTTGTGGAGCAGCAGTGGAGCTCCTATTAAGATTTCCTCGTCTGAAGAGTTCATAACATCCGTAGTTGGTGTTTTCGTCTTTTGTCTCGCAACCTGAGGGAGGCTCAGGTGTCGTGGATTCGTGGTAGAACTATTTAAGAAGCGTTGCTGGATCTGTTAGCATTTGTAGACAGCATGTCTGCTAGTGCAGCTGCTGAGATGTTGATGGTAGGAGTATTGGGAGCTGGAGAGAGAAGTGCCTCTGTTTGTGCTGCCCAGGTCTTGGGTGGTCCTGAAGTCAGTGTTGAAATCGACCTCGTGGTCGTCCTGGTGATAGTCCCCAGAGTGGTAGTGGAGGCAGTGAGACATGCACCAGGGGCAATTATGGAGTCCAGACTATTGGTTAGGTATAATACGTTCAGTTCACTGACAAAACGGTGGTTGTCAGGTCCGGCAAGCCTCTCCACTAGTACAATAAGACCAGAGATAATGCCTGCACGTGATGCAGGGGGCTGCGAAGGAACTTTTGGGGCCTTGGGTCCCCATTGGGAAGTCTGAGGTTACCTGGTGGGAGGAGTCACTATTTGGTAATTCTGGAAAGTCTTCAGGTAGGTTGGTGGGAGCTGAGGTGGTGGGTTGAGCTTATGGGGCTCTGGTAGAAGGAAGTTGCTTCTCTTGGCTTCAACTTGGGCCTTGATGTTTTCTTGTCTGTGGGGGCAGTGGGGGTAACTACCATCGCAGCAAGCAACGATGGGTTGTTACCTTACATATGGAGTAGTGATGGTCCAGTGGGCACAGGCTGCACTTCTGAACGAGGTGCTGACACTTGTTGGTGGGGTGGGAGAGCTTATAGCACTTGAAGCACTGCTGGAGCTCATGGTATCGTTCATTTTTTACTGGTTGGGGTGGTATTTGCAGTAGAAACCTTGTGTGGCAGCCTGTGTGGCTGCAGGTATTGTGGTGAAAGTAATCTTCGTTGATGATTTGTCGGTGCTACAGACCTCTAGGTTGAATACACCCAGGTTCGAATTTAAGTTCTCAATATTGTCCATGATCTTGTGTTGCGGTCGGTCCACTGGCTGGTCCGGCTGGTAAAAACAGATCTTCTGGCCAGGAACTGCCGTGGGAAGGGAGAATGTAAGTGGCGCTCCATGATAAGTATGGCGTCGTTGGTCAAAAGAATGTTTTTCTAGTTTTCCTCAGATGAAGAGAAGAGCACGATATCATCTCCTTCTTGGCTAATGTCAGTGGGAGTGATGCTGACCACTTCCTTCAGGAGCTTCAGAATATCGCTTTTCCCGAAAGAATGACCGTCACGAACGGAAGCTCTTACCTTTAGACGTTTGGGTTGCTTTGTGTCCACACCCTCAAAGAGTCGCAGTGAGAGTGATTCATGGTCTCTCCTCTTTCATTGGCATATCTTTTGCTCGTGTATTGCATTCCACATCTCATCGCCCTTCCCTTCTTTCTCAGTCTCTCAACCATTTCCAGGCCTTAAATCCGGACACGCCCACCGATTCCTCCCCTGCCCCAATACGTTCTGAACCAAGTGGTCCTCCTCCTATTAGTTCTACATCTGGTGTTTCACTCCTTCCTTCTCAGTGTGCGTGTCTCCCGTGCCTTCTTCCCCATCTTCCCCTCCCCCCCATCCTTTTCCCCAGCGCTCCCCCCTGTCTCTTGGCCCTCCACGCCACCGGTCTGTCCAGGCTGTTGCCCATCATCCTCCCAGCAATCCTCATGTTGATCGTACCCGTTCTCCTTTTGAGACTATGGAGACGTGCACATGGCTGCTGGCACACCGGTCTCTTTAAGTCAGAAATCGTAAGCCTGGCTCCTCTCCTTCTCTTCCCCCCCCCCCCCCCCCGACAGGTAAGAAGTCGTCACTTTCTTCCCCACCCTCTGACTCCGACTCGGTCACTGCATCCTCTCCCATTTCACTGGTTGAGCCCTTTGTCCCAAGTTCCTTTAGCCTTTGATTCTCTCTCGGTTGCTGCTCTTGTTGAGGTGTGCTCCCCTGTTTCTGCCCACCTCCTCCCTTGATTCCCTTGACCGCCTCTCTCTATTATCTCCTTCATCTCCGAACCCTGTCCGTCCGTCTCTGGTCCGTCCTCCCACTCCATTTTCTCCATCATCATCATCATTGTTAAATTTACCCATGCCCCCTAATCCTGATTTCACAGATCCTGATCTTATTTAGTGCACTGTGTTCTTCTTTGCCTTTGTCCTTTCATTGTTCTCTGTTGCTCTTCTCTCTTCTTTTGACAATGTCTATTCTTCAATGGAATATTCGTGGATTTTATGCCAACTTCCATAAACTCCAACTACTGATAACATAGTTTTCACCGCTTTGTTTATGTCTCCGGGAGCCGATGCTCGGTGCTCATCTTGGTCACTTTCGTGGTTATTCCTTTCTCTCTTCCCCTCCAGCGTTTGCTTGTGGCCCATAACTCTACTGCTCTCCTGATCCGTACTGATATTTCCCTCGTCTCCCTACTTTTTCAGTCGCCTATTCTACGTTCTGCGACCCGTATCTTTGTGAGTAAGTGGTATTCAATCTGTTCCATTTATTTGCAAATGTCCTACTTTCTCTTCCTGATCTTAAGCACCTGTTGGACTCCTTACCAGAGCCTGTGCTCCTGTTGGGTGATTTTACCTGTCGGTATACCCTCTAGGGTGATGCTCTGACAAACACCCGGGGCCGCCTTCTCGAACCATTTGTCCTCTCTTCTTCCCTGTCTCTTCTGAATTCTGGTGAACCCACTCATGTGGACTCCCACACTCGCACCCTCTCCTGTCATGATTTTTCTCTCGTCTCGTATTCTCTTTACTTAGATTTCAGATGGCGAGTTCGTGATGACCTCAATATGTGACCATTTCTCGAGCCTTGTCACCATTTTTCCTCTTTTCACCCTACCCTCTTCTTCTATAGGTGACGGTTTGCCAAGGCTGACTGATCTAATCACCCTCCCTGCCACTCTTTCCGACCTCTCCGCTCTGCCTCTCCCTCTCGAGGGAGAGGCAGAGTGTCCTTTCTCATCACACCGTATTCGACGCTGCCCTCTATTCTTCGCTCTACCTCCCGGGGCACGCGAAAGTACGTTCCCTGGTGGAATGCATACTTATCTCAGGCTGTCCGCTGTAAGTGTGCAGTCTGGAAGAAACACCGACGCCAGCAGATGGCTGTTTCTCTTATTTTCTTTTGGATGGCGAGTGACGTGGCCCGTAGGACCATCAATACAGCTAAACGTGAGTGTTAGAAATCTTAAGTCTCCACCATAACGTCCAATATACTCCCCTGCCTCAGATCTGGAAAAAATTAGCAAGATACCGGGTAAGTTTGTTCTAAAAGACTCACCAGTCTTTCAACTCTGTGGTACTCTTGTGGCGGATCAAGTGACGGTAGCGACCGAACTGGGCTCCCACGTTTCGATTGTTAGCTCCGGTTCTCACCTTCCTCAGTCCTTCCTTCTTTGTAAGCCTGAATCTCATCCATTAGATTTCCGCATTCATCTCCCACCTTATTATACCGATCCCTTCTCTCTCTCCGAACTTCAGTCGGCTCCGGTCTTCTAAGGTTCTATGGCAGAGGGCTCACTTGAAATTTATTATGAGATGCTTTGCCATCTCCTTCCATATTCAGATTCAGTAAATACTGAGACGAGCAACTGTATCTAGGAGTCGTCGTCAGTCTCTGAGGACAGGTTCAATGTAGTTGTTCTCCGTACTCGGAAACCAGGGTCTCTAGGGACATCCCTAAGGACTTCCGCCCCATTGCCCTCACTAGTTGTGTCTGCAAACTCTTTGAATGTATGGTCAATGTCGGACTGATGTGGTTCTTGGAGTACTATTACCACCTCTCCCCTTCTCAATTTAATTTTTGCAAGTACCACAGCACGACTAATGTCTTTGTGAACTTGGAGGTCTATTTTCGTATTACATTTGCTGCAAAGACCTCCGTTGTTTTGGTCCCTTTTGACCTGGAAAAGGCATACGACACCTCCTGGAGATAATTTATTCTGTCCCATCTTCGTTCTATTGGCCTTTGTGGTAATCTCCCTCTCTTTCTCCAGAGCATCCTCTCTACTCGTTCCTTTAGAGTGAAGCTTGGTACCACTCTCTCCTCTCTCGCCCCTCTCTATATCGACGATCTTACCATCTGCTGTCGAGGTGATGATTCGCCATTCCTTCAACGGCGGCATCAACTTGTGATTGATGATGTGTCGTCTATGGCCACCAATCATGGCTTCAAGTTGTCTGCAACTAAAACTTGTGCTATGACTTTTACTTGGAAGCCGGTCGTTCTTTGTTCCCCTTCTGTCTCTTTTTGGTCATCCAATGTTATACAAAGATTCTGCTAAGGGTTTGAGAATAATATTTGACACTCGTTTGTCTTGATCGTCCCATATCTCTTACCGCCGAGTTGAATGTTCTAAGGCTCTTAACTTAGATAAGGTCATGTTCCCATACATCTTGGGAAGTTGATAGGCACACGTTCCTCTCTTTACATTCCTTTCTCGTTCTGTTTAAACTCGATTATGGATGCCATGCTTACTCGTCTACTTCTCCTTCTACTCTTCGCCGTCTTGACGCTCTGCACCATACTGGGTTACGCCTCAGCTCTGGTGCCTTTCGTTCGACTTCTACCCTAAGCCTGTATGTTGAACCTGGCATGCAGTCTCTACAGGATCGCCGTGATCGCTTCTGTCTTCGCTACCTTGCACGGTCCCTACAACACCCTCACTCTCGCTTATATCATGCCTTGACCTTTATCCCTCCTGTGGCTCCTGTTCCCCTTCACCACCTACCTCTTTCTGTACGGTTATCTCGCTTACAAAATGCTCTTTCGGTTCGTGTTACCAACATTTCCCTCTCATGTCGTTCCATCTTTGCCCTCATGGAGAGTCCCCCATTCCTAAATATTGTAAAACCTTGACCCACGTGACTAAAGCCTTTACCCTTCCTACAGTTTTAAAACGCCTTTTCCTTGAACACTTTTCTTCACATTCCAGCTCCATTTCCGTCTTCACATATGGGTCTAAGTCTGCAGACAGTGTAGGCTATTTGTGTTGTTTTTCCTGACTACACATATATATGTGTCTCCTGCCTCCAGAGACTAGCATCTTCACGGCAGAGCCTTATGCTATTCTGTATGCTCTTCGTCAACTGCTTTCTCATTGCCAATCCTCCTCAATCTCGTTGTTGTCAATCCTCCTCAATCTCGTTGTTGTAGTTGACACTCTCAGTGCCCTCATAGCTCTGGAGTCCTTTAATCCAGTCCATCTTGTGATAGTCGAAATTCAACATTGGCTGTTTCTTATTTCCAGTAGATTTATGACAGTGGAGTTTTGCTGGGTTCCCAGCCATATTTGTGTGTCCTTAAATAAACATGCTGATGCTGCCGCTCACGAAGCTATCTGCACGTGTCCCATCTCCCGTAAAGGTGTTCCTTATTCCAATTTTTAACCAGTTGTTCATTCCTCCATTCTTGCTCGTTGGCAGGGTCGTTGGTCTTCTGTTACTAGTGACAAATCGCATGCTCATATGAGAAGTGTGTCCCCGTAGCTTTCCTCCTGCCAATGTAACCGGCGGTGGGAAACGGCTTTGGCGAGGTTACATAATGGCCATTCACGTTTAACTCACAGGGCACTTGATGCAACGCCGCCCTGCTCCTTATTGTCCAATTTGCATTGTCCCTCTTATGGTCTTGCATATCCTTGATGAATGTCCTGACTTTCAGGACGCATGTGTGTCTTGCTTCCTGACTGTTCCTCGCAGTCACTTGTCCCTCGATAGAATTCTTGGTGAATCAGATGCCTTTGATATCGTTCGTCTTGTTCGTTTTTGTTCTCGTATTGGCATCCTTATTGTTATATAGCGTCTTATGGTTATCCCGCACATTTCATGGTGCTACATAATCTTCCCGGCTTGGTGCCTTCTTTCGATAATTACTTACATGGTGGTATTAGTACCTTGAGAAAGGTACAGTTGTTGTCTTAATATCCCCTCCTACGGTATAACAGCCTTAAGCTCATATCCCCAAAAAATTTATTTGGAAAAATTCACCCAAAATAATAAAAGCAATAAAACTGGCATAACTAACGAACCATGGTATATAAGTAAAAATTAAATCCCTTCAAACGTTCATATCAAGTCAATCCTTGACATAATATGAACTCCATGCTGGGGCTACATATTTCAAGATTGGCCTGACATATGTGGTATACAACGTTCTGAATGAGTCCTTACTCAAGTTTCTAAATGCCGTTCTTATGTTGGCCAACTTGGCATATGCCACTGATGTTATCCTCTTTATATGGGCTGCCGGGGACAGATCTAGCATGATATCAACCCCAAGTCTTTTTCTCTCTCTGACTCTTGAAGAATTTAATCTCCCAAATGATACGTTGTATCTGACCTCCTGCTTCCTTTACCTATCTTCATTACATTATATTTGTTTTTGATAAACTCTAACAACCATTTGTTAGACCATTCCTTCAGTTTGTCTATGTCTTCTTGGAGCATCAAGCAGACCTCCTCTGTCTTAATCCATCTCATAATTTTGGCATCGTCAGCAAACATTGAGAGTAATGAGTCTGTACCCTCCAGGAGATCATTTACGTATATCAGAAACAGCATAGGACCGAGTACAGAGCCCTGTGGGACCCAACTGGTGACTTCGCGTCAATCTGAGGTCTCACCCCTCGCTGTAACTCTCTGCTTTCTATTGCTTAGGTACTCACTTATCCATTGGGACACCTTACCAGTTACTCCTGCCTGTCTGTCCAGCTTATGTACCAGCCAATTATGTGGTACCATGTCAAAGGCTTTCCGACAATCCAAGAAAATGATAAATCTGTCCATTTCAATATATATAAGTTATTTTGTTTAAATTTGAGTTAAAACTAACGTAGTTAAATTTGAGGTAAAACTAAGCTCTGGAGACATTTAATCCAGTCTATCTTGTGATAGTCGAAATTCAACATTGGCTGTTTCTTATTTCCAATAGATTTATGACAGTGGAGTTTTGCTGGGTTCCCAGTCATATTGGTGTCCTTAAATGAGCATGCTGATGCTGCCGCTCAGGAAGCTATCCGCACGTGTCCCATCTCCCATAAAGGTGTTCTTTATTCCAACTTTTACCCAGTTATTCATTCCTCCATTCTTGCCCGTTGGCAGGATCGTTGGTCGTTTCTTACTGGTGACAAATCGCATGCTCTTATGAGTAGTGTGTCCCAGTAGCTTTCCTCCTGCCAGTGTAACCGGCGGTGGGAAACAGCTCTGGCGAGGTTAAATATTGGCCATTCACGTTTAACTCACGGGGTACTTGATGCAACGCCGCCCTGCTCCTTATTGTCCAATCTGCTTTGTCCCTCATATGGTCGTGCATATCCTTGATGAATATCCTCACTTTCAGGACGCATGTGTGTCTTGCTTCCCGACTGTTCCTCGCAGTCACTTGTCCCTCGATAGAATTCTTGGTGAATCAGATACCTTTGATATCGTTCGCCTTGTTCGTTTTTGTTCTCGTATTGGCATCCTTATTGTTATATAGCGTCTTATGGTTATCCCGCACATTTCATGGTGCTACATAGTCTTCCCGGCTTGGTGCCTTCTTTTGGTAATTACTTACATGGTGGTATTAGTACCAGGAGAAAGGTATTGTGATTGTCTTAATATATTGTCTTAATATCCCCTCCTACGGTATAACAGCCTTAAGCTCATTTCCCCCAAAAAATTATACGGAAAAATTCACCCAAAATAATAAAAGCAATAAAACTGGCATAACTAACGAGCCATGGTATATAAGTAAAAATTAAATCCCTTCAAACGTCCTTCAAATTTACCGTGCCCAAAACTCTACATGCTGTAGTGGCGTTGTGAGGTCGCTCTATTTTTTTCAGGAAAAAATGTTGCAAATTGAATTTCGTGCAAAATTGTAAATAAATACAGAAATAGTGTGTTTGATTGTTTAAGGTGTGGAGAATGGATGCTATTAAAGGATGACTCAAATATTCCAGATCATCACGAGCTTAGTATTATGACTGGCGACCAGAATACTTACATACATAGATTCTTGGTTTAATATTCGACTGTGTTCAGGACTAGTGAATAATTGCTCGATGGTTTGTAACCAATTGTGGTGGTCCTAATAACCCAGCCTAAAGTAGGTGGGGTTATTAGGGTCACTTAATAGCCCACCTAGTGTACCCAATGCTCATTTAGTGACTGATAGTGGACCCAATATCAATTATATGATAGGAAGTAAATTACGCCATCCCTATGAGTGGTAGTAATGCCCATACCCATCATGGAGGGGTATAATTTCCATACCCATCCTGATTGTAGTATTGGACCCCATACCTCTACTCTGAGTGGTAGTTGACCTCATACTCATTTTGTGAGTGGTACTTGAAATGGATAAATAGGCACATAATTATTTCAGAATCTCACCGTCATTATTTGTTTAGTTAAGCAAATTACTAGCAAAATTTGCTGGTTATAAAATTTTGCTAACATATACATGAAAACCATTACAATTTGGCTGGGTTTAGCTTAATTAAAATGAAGGTTTCACAAAAATAATGGTTTCATAAACTGAACCTCAATGTTATATAGCGTATGCAATGTTCTATAGACTAATTAATGTTCTATGGACTATAAAATGCTTATAGCCTAACAATGCTCAATAGAATACATTATGTTCTATAGGCTGATCAATGTTCTATAGGCTGATCAATGTTCTATAGACTAAACAATGTTCTATAGACTACATTATGTTCTATAGACTAAATTATGTTCTATAGATTGAACAATGGTCTACTCTAATGAATAAACAACGCTCAGTACACTAAACATTGTTTTATAGGCTAAACATTTCTTCATAGACTAAACAATACTCTTTAGACAAAACTCTATAGACTAAATAATGCTGCATAGGGTAAAAATTAACACCTGTGGAGTGCTACGTACAGATTTACTTCAAATTTATTCAAATTTGAAATATAGTTACGAGGAAAGTGATGAAATTAAATTATTATATCCTAGCATTAAAGCAAATTATACGTGTGTTTAAAGGCATTTATTAAGAGGGAGTATGACTGACGTATGTATATGGATTCAAATATATATTAAGATAGATATTTATACTGGTATTAAAATCTAAATGGCAGAAATTTTTAGGAACATGTGGGAGATTACAGTTAAATTAACTTACATATCAAACATAAAATTTTGATTGAGAATTCTCATTCATTCTTGTTTTATTACAGAGGAGTGATAAGAATAATCTTTTTGGCAAAGAATATCTATACACTTAGAAGTATACCTCGCATCTCGGTGTGAACTCAGAGTTGACTTTAGCCCTGGATAATGTTCAAGAGAAAATTATACTTTCTGGTTTGTCAATAAGATATTTTAGTGGTCTTAATATCCTACCTGAGGTTGATATGTCTTACACCAAACAACAACAATTATGCTTTTTGGTCAGTAAGATATTGTGGAGTCCTAAATAATCCACCAGAAGATGATTGACCTCAACCCCATCCCCAAACCTGCTGGTTGGTCAGCAAACTATTGTAGTGGTCGTCATATTTCAGAGGTTATTCAGGAGGATCATGAATAACACTATCAATAATAATAATATTGATAGTCCTTAATAACCTCCTGAACTTGATAGTCCAAAAGAACCCTGCTAGGCTTGATAGGATATGAACCTGATATGAACCTTGCAAAGGTTGATAGTCTTTTAGAACCCACGAAAGGTTAATAGTCCAAAAGAACCCACCAAAGGTTGATAGTCTTTTAGAACCCACCAAAGGTTGATAGTCCTTAAGAACCCAGCAAAGATTGATAGCCTTAAGAACCCAGCAAAGGTTGATGGTCCTTAAGAACCCAGCAAAGGTTGATAGTTCTTTAAAATCCAACAAAGGTTGATAGTTCTTTCGAACCCAACAAAGGTTGATGGTCCTTAAGAACCCAGCAAAGGTTGATAGCCTTAAGAACCCAGCAAAGGTTGATAGCCTTAAGAACCCAGCAAAGGTTGATTGCCTTAAGAACCCAACAAAGGTTGATGGTCCTTAAGAACCCAGCAAAGGTTGATAGCCTTAAGAACCCAGCTAATGTTGATAATACTTAAGAACTCAGCAAAGGTTGATAGCAATTAAGAACCCAACTAAGGTTGATAGTACTTGAGAAACCAGCATAGGTTGATTGTGCAGGCGATGAGTATCAATAACGTGGATGAAGTACGTTGACCAATCCACACACTAGAAAATGAAGGGACGACGACGTTCGGTCCGTCTTGGACCATTCTGAAGTCGATCGACTTAAGAATGGTCCAGGACGGACCGAAACGTCGTCGTCCCAACATTTTCTAGTGTGTGCATTAGGTTGATAGTCCTTATGAACCCTGCCAAGGTTGATAGTACTTAAGAAACCTGCGAAGGTTGATAGTCCATTAAACCCAGAAAGGTTGATGGTCCATTAGAACCCAGAAAGGTTGATAGTCCTTAATATCCCTCCAGAGGTTGAAAGTCCTTATTATCTGCCCAGAGATTGATAGTCCCTAATAACCCTCTTGAGGTTGATAGTCCTGAGTCCTCAGGGGGACCTGAGGCGGGAAAACGCTGGCGGGTGGCACCGGCGCTGCAGCAGAAAATTCGTGTTAATTTCGTCTCCACCTAACACTGCATGGCCTAACTGCTGCTCAGCAAGAGTTAAGTGCATGCTGACTTTATATGCCATAACTCACAGCGAACCTCAACAATAATCAACCACAGTAATTAACCAATTTTAATTGTGCCTGCCTATCGACGACCCTTCTGCTAAACGTACACTATACGCCTAACCCCATTACCATTCTCCAAGTATCTACCTCTGGAAACTTTACCAAGAATTTGTCATCGAAAACATGCCCAATCATAGCAACAAGCAAGGTAGGGGTGCCTCTCGCACTTTATCCATAACACCAAGAGACTTGAGTGAAACACTGGCAACGCTACAATACTCGCCGATGTTGGTAAACACAGAATCCGCTTCCCTTCCCCTCTGCCATCCCTCGCCTACTACTCAACTCAAAACTCAAGTTGTAGAATTCATTCAATCTATGGCTCCCTGTTCAAACTTCAAACCATTGACGACCTATCCATGGCTGCAGAAACTATACAACCTAGTGCTCCTGCAATCTGAAGCAATTTGGCCCTCCAAGCTACGGTCTCCCATCAACAACAAGCTATAGACCGCCTCCTTAAGTTGTTGACGAATAACAATCAAGAAGTTCTCAATATACAAGCTGTTGCAGATAACGCAATGGATCAAAGACACAAGATTAATTAGCTCTGCTGGTTTACTTGATGAACAACAAGGTGAGAACTGCTGTAACGTAGCCTACGCTCTAATTAATTCAAAGATCAATGTTAACGTTGATATCAAATCAGCTGTCAGGATAGATAAAAACAGTTCCCTTAGCACTAGGAAAATGCTCATCAAACTTGCAAATCCCGCTGTTAAGTTTGACCTCATACAATCAGCTGCTATGAAAAAACTCAACCTTTATATAATGAGTGCCATACAAAGCAGCGTGGATCCCTCCTCTTCAGGCTGCGCCAAATTCGCCAACAAAACCCTGGTGTTATCAAGAAGTGCTACACTAGGAATGGAACAATCATTATAAAGAAGGAAAGTACTTGAAAAATATATGAAATAAAGTGTGACCAACAACTATTGGCCTTCTTTAATGATTGTGGTATATCTGAAAACCAGAATCCGCCAAATGCCAATACTGAAAATAACTCAAAAAGAGTGACTGAGCCTAACCTAACTTAACCTAACCTTGTCCAAGGCGCTGTCTTTGCCTTACCGGTTAACTAATGTTCTCTCATCCATAAAAGTTTCTAACTAATCAATAAAGTCTCCATGCACTTGTGTAAGCATCTACCTCAGTATCATAGAAAAATTTTACTCATATATATAATCTTACCTTGTTACTTTTAAATTTAAATGTAATTTGATTTATATGTCAATTATTGGAATTAATTATTGAAGTCATTTTATTTTCTTAAGTTCATACTAATTTATGGATCATAACTAAGCTATATAAAGTTAATTATCTTTAAGATTATTTTACTTTATGACTATTATTTGTCTTATTATTTTTATTATATATTAATCTTGTCAGTCTCTTCTGATTTTTTGTTTTTTTTTTCTTTTTACCTAACCTCTGTGTCCTTCCTGGCTATCTACGTCGATCTTTATTTTACGTCTTATTGTTTCTATTTTATGTGTATTTTCATTTATTGTTGTGTTTTGCTATAATTACTTTATATTTACAGCAGATTTCGTATATAACTGTTTCTGTAATTGCTTGTCTTATTGTATCGTGACCCCATTGCATCTACATGTATACTGATATTGATCTTGATCTAAATCTTCTGTCTCATATCTACACCAATCAGCACATTGATCATCATTATTGCAGGTATTACACAGCAAATCTTGCAAAAAAAAACCAACTCCTAAATTGCACCTGCTTAGCAATTGGTAAACATTTTGATGATAGAAATGCACTACTCACACCACTAGGTACTAAATTATCGTTCATTATTTTAACAGAAACTTGGCTAAGTAAAGACTATACCCACCTCTACAACTTAGCAGGTTATAAAGCCATTCACAACTGCAGGCCTAATAAAAAAGGAGGCGGTACTGCAATACATTACCAAGATTACTTCATCTGCAATTGTGTCATTAGTGATAGAGACGACTATTGTGAATATACCTTTGCCCAGTCTCAAGTAAATCCCTTAAATCTTCCTTGACTATAGGTGCTATCTTTAGATTTCCCAATACTAGTATAGCTTCATTCTCAGATAACCTAAGGAATCTTGAGTTATCTGAATCTAAAAGAATTTACTAAATCACCTATAAATTAAATAATTTAAATAAATGCTGGACAGACATTGGACAAGAAGTCTAGCAGTGGGTCGAGAAAAAGAGGGAATTACACAAGAGCTCATCATGTAGAGGAGAACTTATCTAACGTATGATCAAGAGCTTATCTACTTACATGCTATGCTCAACTTCCACACATGAAATACTTAATGGTACATATGAACAAGTGCCCGCTTGACACCAGTACAGACTACCACTTGACTCCAGTACACACTTCCACTTGATTCGTGAACACTGACTGACACTGGACATCAGTACAGATTATCACTTGATCCGAGAACGCTAATTGACACTTGATCACAGTACAGACTACCACTTGACACTATTAAAGACTACCACTTGACACTATTAAAGACTACCACTTGACACCATTACACACTACCACTTTACACCATTGAAACTACCACGTGACACCAGAACAGACAACTACTTGACACCAATATAGACTACCACTTGACACTATTAAAGACTACCACTTGACATCATTACAGACCACCACTTTACATCATTGAAACTACCACGTGACACCAGAACAGACAACTACTTGACACCAATACAGACTACCACTTGACATCACAAGAGACTACCACTTGACACTAGTACAGACTACCACTTGACACCAGTACAGACTACCACTTGACACCAGTACAGACTACCACTTGACACCAGTACAGACTACCACTTGACACCAGTACAGACTACCACTTGACACTAGTACAGACTACCACTTGACACCAGTACAGACTACCACTTGACACTAGTACAGACTACCACTTGACACCAGTACAGACTACCACTTGACACCAGTACAGACTACCACTTGACACCAGTACAGACTACCACTTGACACCAGTACAGACTACCACTTGACACTAGTACAGACTGCCACTTGACACCAGTACAGACTACAACTTGACACCAGAACAGACTACCACTTGACACCAATACAGACTACCACTTGACACCACTAGAGACTACCACTTGACACCAGTACAGACTACCACTTGACACTAGTACAGACTACCACTTGACACCAGTACAGACTGCCACTTGACACCACTAGAGACTACCACTTGACACCAGTACAGACTACCACTTGACACCAGTACAGACTACCACTTGACACCAGTACAGACTACCACTTGACACCAGTACAGACTACCACTTGACACCAGTACAGACTACCACTTGACACCAGTACAGACTACCACTTGACACCAGTACAGACTACACATCATCACCGAGCCTTTGGGATAAGTTTACAAACTGTCACATTAAACAAAAACCTAGACATCCTGTGACTGGTGTAATAACACAACTCACACAGATCTGTAACGCAAGGCTAAGCGTTTCCGGTGTGTGTGAGGTAAACGTTGACTTTATATAAATGCTGCCTGAAAATACTTCTACAATTATATATGGGGTGATATAGGCACCCTATAGGCACCATATATAATAGGGCACCCTATATAATAGGGTGCCTCGTAGCCTGGTGGATAGCGCGCAGGACTCGTAATTCTGTGGCGCGGGTTCGATTCCCGCACGAGGCAGAAACAATTGGGCAAAGTTTCTTTCACCCTGAATGCCCCTGTTACCTAGCAGTAAATAGGTACCTGGGAGTTAGTCAGCTGTCACGAGCTGCTTCCTGGGGGTGGAGGCCTGGTCGAGGACCGGGCCGCGGGGACACTAAAGCCCCGAAATCATCTCAAGATAATCTCAAGATAGATGGGATATTAAGACATAAGTAAAGGAAACATCATTTATGAATATTTTTACTCAAAATATATTCTAATTATAGCTCCTAGTGATGATTTTATTCAGAATTTAATATAAAATTTTGAGCTGCTTTAAAATTGTTTTACATATGTTAATTTCGTAGGATTATGATAAGCATATATGATAAATACTATGAAATACAGTATAAATAATAGTTAAAGAAAGTATTTGATTCAGGTGTTAATGTCTCCAATTATTATTATTTGAGCAAATCCACAAGGGCCTTGATGAGGGTTCGAACCTATGTGCTGGATGTTCCCAGACACACTCCATCCACGATCCATGGACACGATCCATCTATTGAACATCCAGCGCATAGATTTGAACCCTCATTAAGGTCCTTCTAAATTTGTTCATATAATATATCTCGTTACTGAAACTTCTGTGGGTAAGATTATTATTATAATTATTATTTTCATTATTATTATCATTGTTATCATCATATATATTATTCTTATCATTTGTATTATTCGCATATTAAATATATTTATTTTATTCAATATTAAATATATATACAATTAGTACAAATTTCACCAGCCTAAATGTTCATAATTAAGAGAGCAAACCGGAGCGCTGGTCGACTTCCTGTTGGTGGACTGATAGCCGCCACCAGCTTCCACAGGTACTAACCTACTTGTGTTGGTGGGGGATGAGCTACAGCTCTTTGTCTTTGGTCCCGCCTCTAACCATTTGGCTTGCAGGCTTCCGAATATTTTGGGTTCGTGGAACGCGCGCACGCACGCATTTACACACACACACACACACACACACACACACACACACACACACACACACACACACACACACACACACACGCCTCTGACGGTTGAGAGGCGGGGCCAAAGAGCCAGAGCTCAACCCCTGCAAACACAACTAGGTGAGTATAACTATGTGAGTACACACACAGACCAGGGGTCTGGTAGCTGAGAAGGGGGGGGGGGGAATCTGGTTGCTGAGTGGACAGCGCACAGGACTCGAAATTCTGTGGCCCGAGTTCAATTCCCGGACCAGGGAGAAACAAATGGGCAAAGTTTCTTTCACGCTGAATGCCCTGGTTACCTGTCTGTAAATAGGTACCTGAGAGTTAAACAGCTGTTACGGAGGTTCTTCCTGGGTGTGTGTGTGTGTGTGTACTCATCTATTTGCACTCACCTATTTGTGTTTGCGGGGGTTGAGCTCTGGCTCTTTGGTCCCCGCCTCTCACTTATCAGTCAACTGGTATACAGGTTCCTGAGCCTATTGGGCTCTATCATATCTACACTTGAAACTGTGTATGGAATCAGCCTCCACCACATCCCTTCCTAATATATTCCATTTGTCAACCACTCTGACACTAAAAAAGTTCTTTCTAATATCTATGTACTTCATTTGGGCACTCAGTTTCCCCCTGTGTCCCCTAGTGCGTGTGCCCCTTGTGTTAAATAGCCTGTCTTTATCTACCCTATCAATTCATTTGAGAATCTTGAATGTAGTGACCAAGATCCCCCTAACACTTCTGTCTTCCAGCGACGTGATGTTTAATTTCCGCAGTCTCTCCTCGTAGCTCCTACCTCTCAGCTCGGGTACTAGTTTGGTGGCAAACCTTTGAACCTTTTCCAGTTTAGTCTTATGCTTGACTAGATATGGACTCCATGCTGGGGCTACATATTCCAAGATTGGCCTGACATATGTGGCATACAACGTTCTGAATGAGTCCTTACACAAGTTTCTAAATGCCGTTCTTATGTTGGCCAATTTTGAATATGCCGCTGATGTTATCCTCTTGATATGGGCTGCAGGGGACAGATCTAGCGTGATATCAACCCCCAAGTTTTTTTCTCTCTCTGACTCTTGAAGAATTTAATCTCCCAAATGATACCTAGCATCAGGCCTCCTGCTCCCTTTCACCTATCTTCATTACATTACATTTGCTTGGGTTAAACTCTAACAACTACTTGTTCGACCATTCCTTCAGTTTGTCTTGTCTTCTTGAAGCCTAAAGCAGTCCTCCTCTATCTTAATCAATCTCATAATTTTGGCATCGTCAGCAAAGATTGAGAGTAATGAGTCTATACCCTCCGGGAGATCATTTACATATATCAGAAACAGCTTAAGACCGAGTACAGAGCCCTGTGGGATCCAACTGGTGACTTCGCGCCAATCTAAGGTCTCACCCCTCGCTGTAACTCTCTGCTCTCTATTTCTTAGGTACTTACTTATCCACTGAAACACCTTACCAGTTACTCCTGACTGTCTGTCCAGCTTATGTACCAGCCTCTTATGGGGTACCATGCCAAAGGCTTTCCGACAATCCAAGAAAATGAAGTCCGCCCAGACTTCTCGTTCTTTCTTAATCTTTGTCACCTGGTGTATGTGTGTGTGTGTGTTTGTGTGTGTACTCACCTAGTTGTGTTTGCGGGGGTTGAGCTCTGGCTCTTTGGTCCCGCCTCTCAACCGTCAATCAACAGGTGTACAGATTCCTGAGCCTATTGGGCTCTATCATATCTACACTTGAAACTGCGTATGGAGTCAGCCTCCACCACATCTCTTCCTAATGCATTCCATTTGTCCACCACTCTGACACTAAAAAAGTTCTTTCTAATATCTCTGTGGCTCATTTGGGCACTCAGTTTCCACCTGTGTCCCCTTGTACGTGCTCCCCTTGTGTGAATAGACTGTCTTTATCTACCCTATCAATTCCCTTCAGAATCTTGAATGTGGTGATCATGTCCCCCCTAACTCTTCTGTCTTCCAGCGAAGTGAGGTTTAATTCCCGTAGTCTCTCCTCGTAGCTCATACCTCTCAGCTCGGGTACTAGTCTGGTGGCAAACCTTTGAACCTTTTCCAGTTTAGTCATATCCTTGACTAGATATGGACTCCGTGCTGGGGCTGCATACTCCAGGATTGGCCTGACATATGTGGTATACAAAGTTCTGAATGATTCTTTAAACAAGTTTCTGAATGCCGTTCGTATGTTGGCCAGCCTGGCATATGCCGCTGATGTTATCCGCTTGATATGTGCTGCAGGAGACAGGTCTGGCGTGATATCAACCCCCAAGTCTTTTTCCTTCTCTGACTCCTGAAGAGTTTCCTCTCCCAGATGATTATGTGTGTGTGTGTGTGTGTGTGTGTGTGTGTGTGTGTGTGTGTGTGTGTGTGTGTGTGTGTGTGTGTGTGTGTGTGTGTGTGTGTGTGTGTGTGTGTGTGTGTGTGTGTGTGTGTGTGTGTGTGTGTGTGTGTGTGTGTGTGTGTGTGTGTGTGAACCCCCAAAATTAGTTAGTAGTTAGTAACAGTTGATTGACAGTTGAGAGGCGGGCCGAAAGAGCAAAGCTCAACCCCCGCAAAAACACAACTAGTAAACACAACTAGTAAACACACACACACACACACACACACACACACACACACACACACACACACACACACACACACACACACACACACACACACACACACACACACACACACACACACACACACACACACACACACACACACACACACACACACACACACACACACACACACACACACACACACACAAACACACACACACACACACACACACACACACACACACACACACACACACACACACACACACACACACACACACACACACACACACACACACACGGGGCCGGCCGGCCGACCGGACTGCACGCTGGACATATGATCCTGTGGTCTCGGGTTCGATCCAGGGTGCCAGCAAGAAACATTGGGCAGAGTTTCTTTCACCCTGGAGATACTTTATTCTGTCCCATCTTCGTTGTTTAGGCCTTCGTGGTAATCTCTCTCTCTCTCTCTCTCTCTCTCTCTCTCTCTCTCTCTCTCTCTCTCTCTCTCTCTCTCTCTCTCTCTCTCTCTCTCTCTCTCTCTCTCTCTCTCTCTCTCTCTCTCTCTCTCTCTCTCTCTCTCTCTCTCTCTCTCTCTCAAGGTGATGATTCACCATTCCTTCAATTGCGTCATCAACTTGCGATTAATGACGTGTCTCCTTGGGCCACCAATCATGTCTTCAAGTTCTCTAGAACTAAAACTTGTGCTATGACTTTTACTTGGAAGCCGGTCGTTCTTTGTTCCCCTTCTGTCTCTTTTGGTCATCCAATGTTATACAAAGATTCTGCTAAGGGTTTGAGAATAATATTTGACACTCGTTTGTCTTGATCGTCCCATATCTCTTACCGCCGAGTTGAATGCTCTAAGGCTCTTAACTTAGATAAGGTCATGTTCCCATACATCTTGGGAAGTTGATAGGCACACGTTCCTCTCTTTACATTCCTTTCTCGTTCTGTTTAAACTCGATTATGGATGCCATGCTTACTCGTCTACTTCTCCTTCTACTCTTCGCCGTCTTGACGCTCTGCACCATACTGGGTTACGCCTCAGCTCTGGTGCCTTTCGTTCGACTTCTACCCTAAGCCTGTATGTTGAACCTGGCATGCAGTCTCTACAGGATCGCCGTGATCGCTTCTGTCTTCGCTACCTTGCACGGTCCCTACAACACCCTCACTCTCGCTTATATCATGCCTTGACCTTTATCCCTCCTGTGGCTCCTGTTCCCCTTCACCACCTACCTCTTTCTGTACGGTTATCTCGCTTACAAAATGCTCTTTCGGTTCGTGTTACCAACATTTCCCTCTCATGTCGTTCCATCTTTGCCCTCATGGAGAGTCCCCCATTCCTAAATATTGTAAAACCTTGACCCACGTGACTAAAGCCTTTACCCCTCCTACAGTTTTAAAACGCCTTTTCCTTGAACACTTTTCTTCACATTCCAGCTCCATTTCCGTCTTCACATATGGGTCTAAGTCTGCAGACAGTGTAGGCTATTTGTGTTGTTTTTCCTGACTACACATATATATGTGTCTCCTGCCTCCAGAGACTAGCATCTTCACGGCAGAGCCTTATGCTATTCTGTATGCTCTTCGTCAACTGCTTTCTCATTGTCAATCCTCCTCAATCTCGTTGTTTTCAATCCTCCTCAATCCAGACAATCTCGTTGTTGTAGTTGACTCTCTCAGTGCCCTCATAGCTCTGGAGTCCTTTAATCCAGTCCATCTTGTGATAGTCAAAATTCAACATTGGCTGTTTTTTATTTCCAGTAGATTTATGACAGTGGAGTTTTGCTGGGTTCCCAGCCATATTTGTGTGTCCTTAAATAAACATGCTGATGCTGCCGCTTACGAAGCTATCTGCACGTGTCCCATCTCCCGTAAAGGTGTTCCTTATTCCAATTTTTAACCAGTTGTTCATTCCTCCATTCTTGCTCGTTGGCAGGGTCGTTGGTCTTCTGTTACTAGTGACAAATCGCATGCTCATATGAGTAGTGTGTCCCCGTAGCTTTCCTCCTGCCAATGTAACCGGCGGTGGGAAATGGCTTTGGCGAGGTTACATATTGGCCATTCACGTTTAACTCACAGGGCACGTGATGCAACGCCGCCTTGCTCCTTATTGCCCAAACTGCTTTGTCCCTCTTATAGTCGTGCATATCCTTGATGAATGTCCTGACTTTCAGGACGCATGTGTGTCTTGCTTCCCTACTGTTCCTCGCAGTCACTTGTCCCTCGATAGAATTCTTGGTGAGTCAGATGCCTTTGATATCGTTTGCCTTGTTCGTTTTTGTTCTTGTATTGGCATCCTTATTGTTATATAGCGTCTTATGGTTATCCCGCACATTTCATGGTGCTACATAATCTTCCCGGCTTGGTGCCTTCTTTTGATAATTACTTACATGGTGGTATTAGTACCTTGAGAAAGGTACTGTAGTTGTCTTAATATCCCCTCATACGGTATAACAGCCTTAAGCTCATATCCCTAAAAATTATATAGAAAAATTCAACCAAAATAATAAAAGCAATAAAACTGGCATAACTAACGAGCCATGGTATATAAATAAAAATTAAAGCCCTTCAAACGTCCTTCAAATTTACCGTGCCCAAAACTCTACATGCTTTAGTAGCGTTGTGAGGTCGCTCTATTTTTTCCGGAAAAAATGTTGCAAATTGAATTTCTTGCAAAATTGTAAATAAATACGGAAATGATGTGTTTGATTGTTTAAGGTGTGGAGAATGGATGCTATTAAAGGATGACTCAAATATTCCAGATCATCACGAGCTTAGTATTATGACTGGCGACCAGAATACTTACATACAAAGATTCTTGGTTTAATATTCGACTGTGTTCAGGAGTAGTGAATAATTGCTCGTTGGTTAGTAACCAATTGTGGTGGTCCTAATAACCCAGCCTAAAGTAGGTGGGGTTATTAGGGTCACTTAATAGCCCACCTAGTATACCCAATGCTCATTTAGTGAGTGATAGTGGACCCAATATCAATTATATGATAGGAAGTAAATTACGCCATCCCTGTGAGTGGTAGTAATGCCCATACCCGTCATGGAGGGATATTATTTCCATACCCATCCTGATTGTAGTATTGGACCCCATATCTCTCCTCTGAGTGGTAGTTGACCTCATACTCATTTTGTGAGTGGCACTTGAAAAGGATAAAGAGGCACATAATTATTTCAGAAACTGAACGTCATTATTTGTTTAGTTAAGCAAATTACTAGCAAAATTTGCTGGTTATAAAATTTTGCTAACATATACATGAAAACCATTACAATTTGGCTGGGTTTAGCTTAATTAAAATGAAGGTTTCACAAAAATAATGGTTTCATAAACTGAACGTCAATGTTATATAGCGTATGCAATGTTCTATGGACTATAAAATGCTTATAGCCTAACAATGCTCTATAGAATACATTATGTTCTATAGGCTGATCAATGTTCTATAGACTACATTATGTTCTATAGGCTGAACAATGTTCTATAGACTACATTATGTTCTATAGACTACATTATGTTCTATAGACTAAACAATGGTCTATAGATTGAACAATGGTCTAATGAATAAACAACGCTCAGTACACTAAACATTGTTTTATAGGCTAAACATTTCTTCATAGACTAAACAATACTCTTTAGACAAAACTCTATAGACTAAATAATGCTGCATAGGCTAAAAATTAACACCTGTGGAGTGCCACGTACAGATTTACTTCAAATTTATTCAAATTTGAAATATAGTTACGAGGAAAGTGATGAAATTAAATTATTATATCCTAGCATTAAAGCAAATTATAAGTGTGTTTAAAGGCATTTACTCATAGGGAGTATGACTGACGTATGTATATGGATTCAAACATATATTAAGATAGATATTTATACTGGTATTAAAATCTAAATGGCAGAAATTTTCAGGAACATGTGGGAGATTACAGTTAAATTAACTTACATATCAAACATAAAATTTTGATTGAGAATTCTCATTCATTCTTGTTTTATTACAGAGGAGTGATAAGAATAATCTTTTTGGCAAAGAATATCTATACACTTAGAAGTATACCTCGCATCTCGGTGTGAACTCAGAGTTGACTTTAGTCCTGGATAATGTTCAAGAGAAAATTATACTTTCTGGTTTGTCAATAAGATATTTTAGTGGTCTTAATATCCTACCTGAGGTTGATATGTCTTACACCAAACAACAACAATTATGCTTTTTGGTCAGTAAGATATTGTGGAGTCCTAAATAATCCACCAGAAGATGATTGACCTCAACCCCATCCCCAAACCTGCTGGTTGGTCAGCAAACTATTGTAGTGGTCGTCATATTTCAGAGGTTATTCAGGAGGATCATGAATAACACTATCAATAATAATAATATTGATAGTCCTTAATAACCTCCTGAACTTAATAGTCCAAAAGAACCCTGCTAGGCTTGATAGTCCTTATGAACCTTGCAAAGGTTGATAGTCTTTTAGAACCCACCAAAGGTTAATAGTCCAAAAGAACCCACCAAAGGTTGATTGTCCTTAAGAACCCACCAAAGGTTGATAGTCCTTAAGAACTCTGCAAAGGTTGATAACCTTAAGAACCAAGCAAAGGTTGATAGCCTTAAGAACCCAACAAAGGTTGATAGTCCTTACCCTGGAAACCCAACCCGAAACTGTCTCTATTTTCCGCTTGTTACAACTTGTAATAAAGTTGTTACATCTTGTCTTAACGTGTTAATGACGTATTTTAACGTTGTTACAAATTGCTATATTGGTTGTTATAACTGGTTAGGAAGTGTTAAAACTTGTTCGAACGTTGTACCAACGTCGTAGTTTCGGTGTGTGTTGGGCGGGTAAGAACCCAGAAAAAGGTTGATAACTCTTTAGAACCCAGCAAAGGTTGATAGCCTTAAGAACCCAACAAAGGTTGATGGTCCTTAAGAACCCAGCAAAGGTTGATAGCCTTAAGAACCCAGCTAATGTTGATAATACTTTAGAACTCAGCAAAGGTTGATAGTAATTAAGAACCCAACTAAGGTTGATAGTACTTGAGAAACCAGCATAGGTTGATTGTGCAGGCGATGAGTCACAATAACGTGGATGATAATATAATATCATTGGATATTCATTGGATATCCAATAACGTGGATAATCATTGACCAATCCACACACTAGAAAATGAAGGGACGACGACGTTCGGTCCGTCTTGGACCATTCTGAAGTCGATCGACTTAAGAATGGTCCAGGACGGACCGAAACGTCGTCGTCCCAACATTTTCTAGTGTGTGCATTAGGTTGATAGTCCTTATGTACCCTGCCAAGGTTGATAGTACTTAAGAAACCTGCGAAGGTTGATAGTCCATTAGAACCCAGAAAGGTTGATGGTCCATTAGAACCCAGAAAGGTTGATAGTCCTTAATATCCCTCCAGAGGTTGAAAGTCCTTATTATCTGCCCAGAGATTGATAGTCCCTAATAACCCTCTAGAGGTTGATAGTCCTGAGTTCTCAGGGGGACCTGAGGCGGGAAAACGCTGGCGGGTGGCACCGGCGCTGCAGCAGAAAATTCGTGTTAATTTCGTCTCCACCTAACACTGCATGGCCTAACTGCTGCTCAGCAAGAGTTAAGTGCATGCTGACTTTATATGCCATAACTCACAGCGAACTTCAACAATAATCAACCACAGTAATTAACCAATTTTAATTGTGCCTGCCTATCGGCGACCCTTCTGCTAAACGTACACTATACGCCTAACCCCGCTACCATATTCCAAGTATCTACTTCTGGAAACTTTACCAAGAATCTATCATCGAAAACATGCCCAATCATAGCAACAAGCAAGGTAGGGGTGCCTCTCGCTCTTTATCCATAACACCAAGAGACTTGAGTGAAACACTGGCAACGCTACAATACTCGCCGATGTTGGTAAACACAGCATCCGCTTCCCTTCCCCTCTGCCATCCCTCGCCTACTACTCAACTCAAAACTCAAGTTGTAGAGTTCATTCAATCTATGGCTCACTGTTCAAACTTCAAACCATTGACGACCTATCCATGGCTGCAGAAACTATACAACCTAGTGCTCCTGCAATCTGAAGCAATTTGGCCCTCCAAGCTACGGTCTCCCATCAACAACAAGCTATAGACCGCCTCCTTAAGTTGTTGACGAATAACAATCAAGAAGTTCTCAACTTTCAAGCTGTTGCAGATAACGCATTGGATCAAAGACACAAGATTAAGGCCGAGGAAATCCAACCAGCAGAAAGCGACATCCTTCAAAAGCTGGAAAAACAAATAAATCTCTTTCAGAATCACCAGGCGGCTTCCGAAGACGACATAGAGCAGCAACAACCTAATGACTCCCTTATAATTAGCTCTGCTGATCTACTTGATGAACAACAAGTGAGAACTGCTGTAACGTAGCCTACGACCTAATTAATTCACAGATCAATGTTAACGTTGATATCAAATCAGCTGTCAGGATAGATAAAAACAGTTCCCTTAGCACTAGGAAAATGCTCATCAAACTTGCAAATCACGCTGTTAAGTTTGACCTCATACAATCAGCTGCTATGAAAAAACTCAACCTTTATATAATGAGTGCCATACAAAGCAGCGTGGATCCCTCCTCTTCAGGCTGCGCCAAATTCGCCAACAAAACCCTGGTGTTATCAAGAAGTGCTACACTAGGAATGGAACAATCATTATAAAGAAGGAAAGTACTTAAAAAAGATATGAAATAAAGTGTGACCAACAACTATTGGCCTTCTTTAATGATTGTGGTATATCTGAAAACCAGAATCCGCCAAATGCCAATACTGAAAATAACTCAAAAAGAGTGACTGAGCCTAACCTAACTTAACCTAACTTTGTCCGAGGCGCTGTCTTTGCCTTACCGGTTAACTAATGTTCTCTCATCCATAAAAGTTTCTAACTAATCAATAAAGTCTCCATGCACTTGTGTAAGCATCTACCTCAGTATCATAGAAAAATTTTACTCATATATATAATCTTACCTTGTTACTTTTAAATTTAAATGTAATTTGATTTATATGTCAATTATTGGAATTAATTATTGAAGTCATTTTATTTTCTTAAGTTCATACTAATTTATGGATCATAACTAAGCTATATAAAGTTAATTATCTTTAAGATTATTTTACTTTATGACTATTATTTGTCTTATTATTTTTATTATATATTAATCTTGTCAGTCTCTTCTGATTTTTTGTTTTTTTTTTCTTTTTACCTAACCTCTGTGTCCTTCCTGGCTATCTACGTCGATCTTTATTTTACGTCTTATTGTTTCTATTTTATGTGTATTTTCATTTATTGTTGTGTTTTGCTATAATTACTTTATATTTACAGCAGATTTCGTATATAACTGTTTCTGTAATTGCTTGTCTTATTGTATCGTGACCCCATTGCATCTACATGTATACTGATATTGATCTTGATCTAAATCTTCTGTCTCATATCTACACCAATCAGCACATTGATCATCATTATTGCAGGTATTACACAGCAAATCTTGCAAAAAAAAACCAACTCCTAAATTGCACCTGCTTAGCAATTGGTAAACATTTTGATGATAGAAATGCACTACTCACACCACTAGGTACTAAATTATCGTTCATTATTTTAACAGAAACTTGGCTAAGTAAAGACTATACCCACCTCTACAACTTAGCAGGTTATAAAGCCATTCACAACTGCAGGCCTAATAAAAAAGGAGGCGGTACTGCAATACATTACCAAGATTAATTCATCTGCAATTGTGTCATTAGTGATAGAGACGACTATTGTGAATATACCTTTGCCCAGTCTCAAGTAAATCCCTTAAATCTTCCTTGACTATAGGTGCTATCTTTAGATTTCCCAATACTAGTATAGCTTCATTCTCAGATAACCTAAGGAATCTTGAGTTATCTGAATCTAAAAGAATTTACTAAATCACCTATAAATTAAATAATTTAAATAAATGCTGGACAGACATTGGACAAGAAGTCTAGCAGTGGGTCGAGAAAAAGAGGGAATTACACAAGAGCTCATCATGTAGAGGAGAACTTGTCTAACGGATGATCAAGAGCTTATCTACTTACATGCTATGCTCAACTTCCACACATGAAATACTTAATGGTACATATGAACAAGTGCCCGCTTGACACCAGTACAGACTACCACTTGACTCCAGTACACACTTCCACTTGATTCGTGAACACTGACTGACACTGGACATCAGTACAGATTATCACTTGATCCGAGAACGCTAATTGACACTTGATCACAGTACAGACTACCACTTGACACTATTAAAGACTACCACTTGACACTATTAAAGACTACCACTTGACACTATTAAAGACTACCACTTGACACCATTACACACTACCACTTTACACCATTGAAACTACCACGTGACACCAGAACAGACAACTACTTGACATCAATACAGACTACCACTTGACACTATTACACACTACCACTCGACACTATTAAAGACTATCACTTGACACCATTACACACTACCATTTTACACCATTGAAACTACCACTTGACACCAGTACAGACTACCAATTGACACCAGTACAAACTATCACTTAACACCAGTACAGACTACCACTTGACACCGGTACAAACTACCACTTGCCACCAGTATAGACTACCACTTGACACCAGTACAGATTACCACTTGACACCAATACAGACTACCACTTGACACTATTACACACTACCACTCGACACTATTAAAGACTATCACTTGACACCATTACACACTACCATTTTACACAAAAGAAACTACCACTTGACACCAGTACAGACTACCAATTGACACCAGTACAAACTACCACTTGACACCAGTACAGTCTACCACTTGACACCAGTATACACTACCACTTGACACCAGTACAGATTACCACTTGACACCAGTACAGACTACCACCTGACACCAATACAGATTACCACTTGACACCACTAGAGACTACCACTTGACACCAGTACAGACTACCACTTGACACCAGTACAGACTACCAATTGACACCAGTACAAACTACCACTTGACACCAGTACAGTCTACCACTTGGCACCAGTATACACTACCACTTGACACCAGTACAGACTACCAATTGACACCAGTACAAACTACCACCTGACACCAGTACAGATTACCACTTGACACCACTAGAGACTACCACTTGACACCAGTACAGACTACCACTTGACACCACTAGAGACTACCACTTGACACCAGTACAGACTACCACTTGACACCACTAGAGACTACCACTTGACACCAGTACAGACTACCACTTGACACCAGTACAGACTACCACTTGACACTAGTACAGACTACCACTTGACACCAGTACAGACTACCACTTGACACCACTAGAGACTACCACTTAACACCAGTACAGACTACCACTTGACACTAGTACAGACTACCACTTGACACCAGTACAGACTACCACTTGACACCACTAGAGACTACCACTTGACACCAGTACAGACTACCACTTGACACCAGTACAGACTACCACTTGACACTAGTACAGACTACCTCTTGACACCAGTACAGACTACCACTTGACACCACTAGAGACTACAACTTGACACCAGTACAGACTACAACTTGACACCAGTACAGACTACAACTTGACACCAGTACAGACTACCACTTGACACCACTAGAGACTACCACTTGACACCAGTACAGACTACCACTTGACACCAGTACGGACTACAACTTGACACCAGTACAGACTACCACTTGACACCACTAGAGACTACCACTTGACACCAGTACAGATTACCACTTGACACCAGTACGGACTACAACTTGACACCAGTACAGACTACCACTTGACACCAGTACAGACTACCACTTGACACCAGTACAGACTACCACTTGACACCAGTACAGACTACCACTTGACACCAGTACAGACTACCACTTGACACCAGTACAGACTACCACTTAACACCAGTACAGACTACCACTTGACACCAGTACAGACTACCACTTGACACCAGTACAGACTACACATCATCACCGAGCCTTTGGGATAAGTTTACAAACTGTCACATTAAACAAAAACCTAGACATCCTGTGACTGGTGTAATAACACAACTCACACAGATCTGTAACTCAAGGCTAAGCGTTTCCGGTGTGTGTGAGGTAAACGTTGACTTTATATAAACGCTGCCAGAAAATACTTCTACAATTATATATGGAATATTAAGACATAAGTAAAGGAAACATCATTTATGTATATTTTTACTCAAAATATATTCTAATTATAGCTCCTAGTGATGATTTTATTTAGAATTTAATATAAAATTTTGAGCTGCTTTAAAATTGTTTTACATATGTTAATTTCGTAGGATTTTGATAAGCATATATGATAAATATTATGAAATACAGTATAAATAATAGTTAAAGAAAGTATTTGATTCAGGTGTTAATGTCTCCAATTATTATTATTTGAGCAAATCCACAAGGGCCTTGATGAGGGTTCGAACCTATGTGCTGGATGTTCCCAGACACACTCCATCCACGATCCATGGACACGATCCATCTATTGAACATCCAGCGCATAGATTTGAACCCTCATTAAAGTCCTTCTAAATTTGTTCAAATGATGTATCTTGTTAATGAGATTTCTGTGAGTATGATTAATAATATAATTATTACTTTCATTACTATTATCATTGTTATCATCATATATATTATTCTTATCATTTGTATTATTCGCATATTAAATATATTTATTTTATTCAATATTAAATATATTTATTTTATTCAATATTAAATATATTTATTTTATTCAATATTAAATATATTTATTTTATTCAATATTAAATATATATACAATTAGTACAAATTTCACCAGCCTAAATGTTCATAATTAAGAGAGCAAACCGGAGCGCTGGTCGACTTCCTGTTGGTGGACTGATAGCCGCCACCAGCTTCCACAGGTACTAACCTACTTGTGTTGGTGGGGGATGAGCTACAGCTCTTTGTCTTTGGTCCCGCCTCTAACCATTTGGCTTGCAGGCTTCCGAATATTTTGGGTTCGTGGAACGCGCGCACGCACGCATTTACACCCACACACACACACACACACACACACACACACACACACACACACACACACACACACACACACACACACACACACACACACACACACACACACACACACACACACACACACACACACACACACACACACACACACACACACACACACATACAAACACACACACACACACACACACACACACACACACACACACACACACACACACACACACACACATACAAACACACAAACACACACACATACACACACACACACACACACACACACACACACATACAAACACACACACACACACACACACACACACACACACACACACACACCCACACACACACACACACACACACACACACACAAACACACACACACACACACACACACACACACACATACAAACACACACACACACACACACACACACACACACACACCCACACACACACACACACACACACACACACACACACACACACATACAAACACACACACACACACACACACACACACACACACACACACACACACACACACACACACACACACACACACACATACAAACACACACACACACACACACACACACACACACACACACACACACACACACACACACACACACACACACACACACACACAAACACACACACACACACACACACACACACACACACACACACACACACACACACACACACACACACACACATACAAACACACAAACACACACACACACAAACACACACACACACACACACACACACACACACACACACACACACACACACACACACACACACACACACACACACACACAAAAACACACACACACACACACACACACACACACACACACACACACACACACACACACACACACACACACACACACACACACACACACACACACACACACAAACACACACACACACACACACACACACACACACACACACACACACACACACACACACACACACACACACACACACACACACACACACACACACACACACACACACACACACACACACCAAAGAGCGAGAGCTCAACCCCCGCAAACACAACTAGGTGAGTACACACACACACACACACACACACACACAGTGTTCCCACAGGACTATTATGTTATGAGGAAAGAGAGGGAGGGAAGAGGTGGGGGTGGTGTAGCTCTGCTGGTAAGAAAAGGCTGGGATTTTGAGGAGATGGATATTCAGGGCTGTGAAGGTTTCAGTGACTACATAGCAGGTACTGTAACAAATGGAGGGAAAAAATTATAGTCGTAGTCATATATAATCCACCACCAAATGACAGAAGACCTAGACAGGAATATGATAGAAACAACATGGCCACCATTAACATAATAGAAAGAGCAGCTTCTGTTGCTAGCAGGAATGGATCTGGACTACTAATTATGAGACACTTCAACCATGGGAAGATAGATTGGAAGGACAGAGACCCGCATGGAGGACCAGAAACATGGAGAGCTAAGCTGCTGGACGTGGCAACAAGAAACTTTCTAAGCCAGCACATCAAAGAACCAACAAGAATGAGAGGAGAAGATGAACCAGCAATGCTTGATTTGATATTTACCCTAAAAGAGTGGGATATAAGGGAAGTTAAGATGGAAGCGCCCTTGGGAATGAGTGACCACAGTGTATTGAACTTTGAGTACCTGGAAGAGCTAGGACTTATCTCCCAAAAAAAAGAACTAGGAATCAAAAGGCTGGCATACCGAAAGGGGAATTATGAACAGATGAGAAGTTTCCTAAGTGAAATACCTTGGGACACAGACCTCAGAGATAAGTCTGTACAGGGTATGATGGACTATGTTACCCAAAAGTGTCAGGAGGCAGTAAACAAGTTCATCCCGGCCCAAAGGGAAAAATCCGAGAAGCAACAGAAGAATCCATGGTATAATAGGTCATGTATGGAAGCGAAGAAACTGAACAAAAGGGCGTGGAGGAACTTCCGGAATAACAGAACACCAGAAAGCAGAGAGAGATACCAGAGAACCAGGAATGAGTACGTCAGGGTGAGAAGAGAAGCAGAGAAAAGTTTTGAAAATGATATAGCAAACAAAGCCAAGACCGAACCAAAGCTACTCCACAGTTACATCAGAAGGAAAACAGCAGTGAAAGAACAGGTATTGAAACTTCGAACAGGCAAGGACAGGTATACAGAGAATGACAGAGAGGTGTGTGAAGAACTCAACAAGAGGTTCCAGGAGGTCTTCACAATAGAACAAGGTGAGGTCACTGTGCAAGGAGAAAGGGAGGTAAACCAGGCGGCCTTGGAAGAGTTCGAAATTACGAGAGAGGAGGTCAAGAGACACCTGCTGGATCAAGATGTTAGAAAGGCTGTTGGTCCAGATGGGATCTCACCATGGGTACTGAAAGAGTGTGCAGAGGCACTTTGCTTGCCACTCTCCATAGTGTATAGTAAGTCACTGGAGACGGGAGACCTACCAGAAATATGGAAGACGGCGAATGTGGTCCCAATATACAAAAAGGGCGACAGGCAAGAGGCACTGAACTACAGGCCAGTGTCCTTGACTTGTATACCATGCAAGGTGATGGAGAAGATCGTGAGAAAAAACCTGGTAACACATCTGGAGAGAAGGGTCTTCGTGACAAATCGCCAACATGGGTTCAGGGAGGGTAAATCTTGCCTTACAGGCTTGATAGAATTCTATGATCAGGTGACAAAGATTAAGCAAGAAAGAGAGGGCTGGGCGGACTGCATCTTCTTGGATTGTCGGAAAGCCTTTGACACAGTACCGCATAAGAGGCTGGTACATAAGCTGGAGAGACAGGCAGGTGTAGCTGGTAAGGTGCTCCAGTGGATAAGGGAGTATCTAAGCAATAGGAAGCAGAGAGTTACGGTGAGGGGTGAGACCTCCGATTGGCGTGAAGTTACCAGTGGAGTCCCACAGGGCTCTGTACTCGGTCCTATCTTGTTTCTGATATATGTAAATGATCTCCCAGAGGGTATCGATTCATTTCTCTCAATGTTTGCGGACGATGCTAAAATTATGAGAAGGATTAAAACAGAAGAGGATTGTTTGAGGCTTCAAAAAGACCTAGACAAGCTGAAGGAATGGTCGAACAAATGGTTGTTAGAGTTTAACCAAACCAAATGTAATGTAATGAAGATAGGTGTAGGGAGCAGGAGGCCAGATACAAGGTATCATCTGGGAGAGGAAATTCTTCACGAGTCAGAGAAGGAAAAAGACTTGGGGGTTGATATCATGCCAGACCTGTCTCCTGCAGCACATATCAAGCGGATAACATCAGCGGTATATGCCAGGCTGGCCAACATACGAACGGCATTCAGAAACTTGTGTAGAGAATCATTCAGAACTTTGTATACCACATATGTCAGGCCAATCCTGGAGTATGCAGCCCCCAGCATGGAGTCCATATCTAGTCAAGGATAAGACTAAACTGGAAAAGGTTCAAAGGTTTGCCACCAGACTAGTACCCGAGCTGAGAGGTATGAGCTACGAGGAGAGACTACGGGAATTAAACCTCACTTCGCTGGAAGACAGAAGAGTTAGGGGGACATGATCACCACATTCAAGATTCTGAAGGGAATTGATAGGGTAGATAAAGACAGTCTATTTAACACAAGGGAACACGCACAAGGGGACACAGGTGGAAACTGAGTGCCCAAATGAGCCACAGAGATATTAGAAAGAACTTTTTTAGTGTCAGAGTGGTAGACAAATGGAATGCATTAGGGGGTGATTTGGTGGAGGCTGACTCCATACACAGTTTCAAGTGTAGATATGATAGAGCCCGATAGGCTCAGGAATCTGTACACCTGTTGATTGACGGTTGAGAGGCGGGACCAAAGAGCCAGAGCTCAACCCCCACAAACACAACTAGGTGAGTATACACACACACACACACACACACACACACACACACACACACACACACACACACACACACACAAACACACACACACACACACACACACGCACACACACACACACACACACAAACACACACACACACACTCACACGCACACACACACACGGGGCCGGCCGGTCGAGCGGCCGGCCCTGTGATCCACTGGTCCCGGGTTCGATCCCGGGCGCTGGCGAGAAACATTGGGTAGAGTTTATTTCACCCAATGCACCTGTTCCCTAGCAGTAAATAGGTACCTGGGAGCTAATCAGCAGTCACGGGCGGATTCCTAAGATATGTGTGTGTGTGATGTGAAAAAAAAGGTAGTAGTAGTTAGAAACAGTAGATTGACAGTTGAGAGGCGGGCCGAAAGAGCAGAGCTCAACCCCAGCAAGCACAACTAGGTGATTAACACTAAGTGAATACAAGGAATCACACCCTCGCCGCATCACATAAAACACTCACTCGCGCACATCACGAAGTATAGTCCTTACAGAATATTCTGATTATACTGAATTTATCAGTTCAGTGTTATAACTTACAGTTATGATCCAGAACTAATTGTTCTAATACTTAACACCCTCACGACTATCTACTTTAACAGTTACATAATGTCAACTGTACTTACAATATTTTCTGAGTATATTCCCAGAACTTCTGATCTCCAGTCCTTTCGTGAGTTAGAGAGTTAGTGGCTGAGTGGCCACCGTTCCTTCTTTTAGAGCCAACAGACAGTCTCACTATGCTGTCTCCAGGTCGTAGGTGGTCTCTCGTGAAAGCGACAGCCTGCAGATCACAGGACTTCTGCTGTGTGCAGGTGGACTGCTATGCCTGTGTGAGCTTGGGGGAAGTCATGGCTTGTGGCAACAGTGTACAGGATGTGTAGCCTGCGTTATATCTATCCATTTATCACAGCGATAAAACCATTGAAATTATGAACATGTATATAAGTATATATATATATATATATATATATATATATATATATATATATATATATATATATATATATATATATATATATATATATATATATATATATATATATATATATGTCGTACCTAGTAGCCAGAACGCACTTCTCTGCCTACTATGCAAGGCCCGATTTGCCTAATAAGCCAAGTTTTCATGTATTAATATATTTTCTCAAATTTTTTTCTTATGAAATGATAAAGCTACCCATTTCATTATGTATGAAGTCAGTTTTTTTTTATTGGAGTTAAAATTAACGTAGATATATGACCAAACCTAACCGTCCCTACCTAACCTAACCTAACCTATCTTTATATGTTAGGTTAGGTTAGGAAGCCGAAAATGTTAGGTTAGGTTAGGTTAGGTAGCTTAGGTAGTCGAAAAACAAATAATTCATGAAAACTTGGCTTATTAGGCAAATCGGGCCTTGCATAGTAGGCTGAGAAGTGCGTTCTGGCTACTAGGTACGACATATATATATATAAATAAATATATATATATATATATGTCGTACCTAGTAGCCAGAACGCACTTCTCAGCCTACTATACAAGGCCCGATTTGCCTAATAAGCCAAGTTTTCATGAATTAATTGTTTTTCGACAACCTTACCTACCTAACCTAACCTAACCTAACTTTTTCGGCTACCTAACCCAACCTAACCTAAAAAGATAGGTTAGGTTAGGTTAGGTAGGGTTGGTTAGGTTTGGTCCGATATCTACGTTAATTTTAACTCCAATAAAAAAAAATGGCCTCATACATAATGAAATGGGTTGCTTTATCATTTCATAAGAAAAAAATTTGAGAAAAAATATTAATTCATGAAAACT